>NC_039366.1:92077590-92377590 GCF_003573695.1 Papaver somniferum | reverse complement strand
AGACTTCACGGCGGTCATCATTGAAGACGAAGAACTACAAAACAGAGCTTGTGGAACTTCATCAACAAAAAGGTATGTGGAGACTGAAACTCATCTATCACTTGGAAAGTCTATTTCTACTCTATCTCCTATATTGAGACATAATTCGTGTTACGATATAGTTTTATATTATATACATTTGAGATTTTGAGCCGGTAACTCGCTTACATATTTCTCGGAATATGTGTTGGCAAGCTTTCTCGTCGACCAAGTTCATCTTGATCATGTGACAATCTCCAAGTAACGTCTTATATGGTTTGTGTGATACAATCATTTGGTGTAAACTTGGAATGTTTCGTTATGATCATTTCAATAACTTGGAAATTGCTTTGATGCTAATAGTGTGTGAAAACGGCTATTGTCATCCTCTAAGAAAGTTTCAATGATTGAAATAATAGTTTAGAACACTTAACCATTACTGGATTATGACATGTTGTGTACTCTTGCACATATGTGATCCATGTCCAGGAACCATAGTATGCATACCCGTATGCGTACTTTTTGGTTTTAGAAGTCCGAGAACCTAAGTATGCGCACCCGTACATATACTGGCGTAAGATTTATGTCCGAGATTTTATGCTGGGATTGGTAGTATGTGCACTTGTTCGCGTACTGGCGAAACCCAATTTCATTCCAGGTATTTCAAGTTGTTTATGGGTGAAAATCGTTTCTGCCGATTTTGGTAATTCTGGTAGGTGAGTGAAAAACATATCTAAACCCTAAACAAATGTACTGCACGGGAGTACTTTATATTCGAGAGATCAATCTGTACAACTCCGGCCTAAACCAAGAAATGGTCGTTCCAGATTTGCTTCGGTCACAAAGAGGAGGAGGAGGGCTGGTTTAGGGAGGGAAGCGAAGAGAGTGTTGAGACCAGAACAGTTCTGGAAGAGTATTACTTGACTTGTATCATAAGGTGAAAGATTTTGGGAAAGCTAGCAAAATTGCCTTTCTGAGTATTGTATTTATCCTGACCAAAAACTTGTTGTCTTGGTGGAAATAGGTAAGACCTATTTATACAAGTCTAAGTGAAACGTACTCTGGCCTCGTAAGAAAAAGAAACAGATGAGTTAAATGGGAAGAGGTGGTAACGCCTGGTATTGATGGAATTGATGTTCCATAATGAAAGAGCGTTTCACCATTGCTTCCTACATTTATAACCGTTTTATTCTTAATACACTGTCTTGAAACGGGCATTTGTGTATGCCGCACGCTGTAAACCGCCACACCAAAACCCTAAAGAGCATCCCCCAGTTTGTGACATGTATTGATGTCTCGAGTGTTTTCGTGGAAAACGTGTAGCATGTCGCTGGTGTTCGATAAGTTGAGCTTGAGAGATGTGCCGGCTCAGTAGCGACCTTCGACGGTCGATATTTTGCATCTTAAGAGAAATCGTGGCCTTTGATGTAGGCGCGGTATGCCAAAGTGCAATGGTTGCACGGCATGTGCCAATGGCTTGTGCGGAACGCCTTGGCTGTAGGTTGCACATCGGGTGCAAGTGGTAATGCCAAAATGCAAATGTTGCATGGCATGTGACAATGGCGCACGTAGCGGCTTTGGCCCTAGGTTTGTACGGCTTGGCATGCTAGGTTGCAAGGGTCACTTGGCATGTGCCAATGGCGCGTGTGGCGGCTTGGCACTAGGTTTGCACGGCTTGACATGCTAGGTTGCAAGCGTCGCTTGGCATGTGCCAATGGCGCGTGTGGCGGCTTGGCCCTAGGTTTGCACGGCTTGGCATGCTAGGTCGCAAGCGCTGCTTGGCATGTGCCAATGGCGCGTGTGGAGGCTTGGCCCTAGGTTTGCACGGCTTGGCATGCTAGGTCGCAAGCGTCGCTTGGCATGTGCTAATGGCGCGTGTGGCGCAATGATTGTGCAGCTCGAATTAGGAGCGGTTGTCGTGAAGCGCAATGATTGTGTGGCTTGGTTTTGGCATGGTTGCCATGATGCGCAGCGATTGTGCGGCTTTGATTTTGGCATAGTTGCCATGATACACAGCGATTGTGCGGCTTTGGTTTTGTCATAGTTGCCATGATGCGCAGCGATTGTACGTCTTTGGTTTTGCCATAGTTGCCATGATGCGCATCAATTTTTCGGCTTAGGGTTTTGTGTGTCGAAACCCTAGTTTAGCATTTGAAAAAAGATACCCTGGTAATTTTTTACATAAGTGCATTAAATGTTCTAATAAATGTGTTTAGCGTCACCGGTGACGTCATGCTATGCGTAAGGTTTTACGACTTTACCCCTTGTCTAAAAACCACCATCAACATTAAGTCCCCTGCTTAGCTTGGAACAGGGGCCTTGTTGCAAGGTAAGCATAAGATGGTGACATACGAGGATAGAACTGAGACAGTAAGTCGTGAAAAAGGGCTAAGGAGACTTGTCTGACCTTTTTCGAGATATAAGTAGAATTCGCAATCCTTGCATCTGGTAGCTTTGTATAAATCCCAGTCGTTTATATGTCTTTGTGGCCAGGCTTTGGAGCGCGAGGCGAAGCTGTTAATATAGACTGGGTGTGAAAGGGACTTGTCAGTATTAATGAGCCTGAAATGGGGGCGGGCCGTTTAGCAGAGCATGGCGTTGGAAAGCATGGTGTTGGAAAGAATGGTGTGGCATGGATTGGCAGTTGGCACGGAATGGTAGCTGGCGCAGATTGGGAAGCTGGCGCGGATGGAGTGCTTGGTGGGACCGGTGCTAGCAAGGAGGGTGCGTGCGTTTTTGGAAGTGGCCAAGCTTGTTATTGCGGGACCGGCTGCCTTTATCCACGCACGGCTTTGAAAAGGGAATCCTTTCCCTATTCGAAGTCCCCTCAATTATCACGCCTATACATATAAAAAGGGTGTTCTCCTTTTATCTTGCACCTTTGCTCTTCCATACCTTCGTGTTAGCGGCAGAGTGACAAGGAGAGTCAGCATTCCAGGTATGTCTTCCGATGCTTCTTCTTTAACTCTTTATATATTTTTGTGTGCCAGTACGAAAACTCTACATGTATATACGTTTCATATGAACCCATAGAAAATACCGTTCTTCCATGTCCTCGTAGAATCGAGTCATAAGAGTGATTCTTATGAACCCATAAACTTTTCGTCATGAATACTGCGGCAGTATGTTTATGAAAACCTAGTTGCTTAGGGTTTTCTTTTTTTTTTGGTGTGGCTATGTGTGGGTGATAATTTCTTCTCGTCTTCTCCTGTTGGTGAAGATATCTTGTTACCAAAGCACCATAAGAGACTCCGACAAGATGTCACCTGAACAAAGTCTTTCTTCACCAAAACACGTTGGTAGCTCCAAACCAAACACGGATGATGACTTCTTCACAAAGCCCCTCGCCGCAGCCCGGAAAAATCATCCAAATTTCGTGACAATTCTCTTGACCGGTTCAGAGGATGAAAGGAGGACCCGTTCAGTCCGACCAGAGAGAATAATACGGTTTTGTCTTCATAAAGGGGTGTACTTTGCTTCCCATATTTATTTCAGAATGTGTCAAAGCCCGTTGCGCTCCTTTAATAAATGGATTGAGTTTATGGTGAGCCAGGAACATATAAGTGCTAATTTGACTCAAGCACGGATCATTGACGCTGTTAGGGCTTCCGCAAATCTTCAAATTAGGAAGGACATCCCTGGTTTAGTTGTTTTTATCTCCAGATGGTGCCCGGATACTCATACAGTCGTATGCAGGTGGGATGAAATGACCTTCTCCCTAGAAAGCGTGGCCCTTCTGCTGAATCTTCCCGTAACAGGAAACCTTAATATCCAATTGTCAGAAGATGAAGAAAAGATGCGACCTGATCTTGTTGCGAAGTCAAACGATTTCGTTCAGAAAGAGAACGAAAAGTGTTTCTATGGCTGGTGGGCGTCCCAATGGTTCCCGGACGAGCTGGAACCGAGTCAAAAGAGTAGTAGGAAGTTTTCGATGACGGTTCCGGCAAGAAAGAGATAAAACAAGAGCTTCTGGCGATTTCCCTAAGGTTAGCGAGAGGTGAAGTTCTTCCCATTGGCAGCCTGTTCCTTGGTTATCTGTATACGGAGTTGGATCACTTGGTTGCGGATATGCGTGTTTCGAACGGTTTTATGAAAGTGGACCCGTATATCCATGTTGCTTTCCTTCAAGCATGGTTATGGGAGCATTTCGAGAAGTATGCTCACCTTCGATTTCCGCAAGCTGGGGTGGCTCCAGAATACTCCGATGGGTGAACAGGCGCCCAACATCTGGCTTGAACTTGGTTGGGTTCCTTGATAAGTTGCATAAAGTCGGTTTTCTCCCGTGGTCCCCGGTGCATGCGCCCGTAATTCAGGTTAACACCTTTGTTTCCGCTCCGAATATGGCTTTGCTTTCCGAAGATAACCTGAGTGCTGGTGAAGATTTGTTTAAGTGGAGTTGCATGCCCAGTTATATGCCGTCTTTCTTTAGGGGATCGTTCCAAGTAGCTTCTTATAATATTAATCGTGTTGCTCGTCACATGGGTTTCGACCAAGGGGTCCCTCTTGCTCGTCAGCCGGCTGTTCCTAAGAATTCGTTGCTTGTTTCTCTTAATGCCAGCGTTCTTGAACCGGGTACGCGTCTACCCTTCTTGCCTTCGGAAAGAGTTCCTTCGACGACTTTCAAGTATAGTGAGTTCTGGAAAGATGAGTTCCTTACTATCAGGGGTTTTTGTGAACCATATGGTGGTGAATTCCCGTTGTAGACCCACTCCTGAGGTTTTGGCAAAGCATCCAATGTTTTTGAAATGAATGGTTTTCATAGATTGTTCTGATTATAACTTGCGGATATTGATTTCGTGAAAGCGTGTGCCGCTAGTTAACATAAGATGAAATAGGATGATGGTTTTATCGAGAACCTAAAAGAATAAATCGTATATTCCGTCCAGTCTAGACTTACTCAGTTTTCTGGGTCTTCTAATGAAAACAAGATCCTTCCCGCGTAAAATCGGCTTTGTACGTAGTATTGTCGTGACTGCGGAAAGTCCACAGTCGCTTTGGAGCTTCCTGTGAAGTTCCCAGCCATCTCTTTGTGGATCACGGCTGGTAACCAGGTTGTCTGGTAATCGAGTTATAGATCCCAGAACAAATCGCTTCTTTTTGTTGTCCTGAGGTCTGGATCGAAGTATGAGATCGAGGATTGAAAACTGGCATTGTAACCGAAAGATCAATATCCCACTGTGGTCGTCAATTGTTTATGGGTGAAAATCGTTTTTGTCGATTTTGGTGATTCCGGTAGGTGAGTGAGAAACAGATCTAAATCCTAAACAAATGTAATGCACGAGAGTACTTTAGATTCGAGAGATCAATATGTACAACTCCGGCCTAAACCAAGAAATGGCCGTTCCGGATTTGCTTCGGTCACAAAGAGGAGGAGAAGGGCTGGTTTAGGGAGGGAAGCGAAGAGAGTGTTGAGACCAGAACATTTCTGGAAGAGTATTACTTGACTTGTATCAGAAGGTGAAAGCTTTTGGGAAAGCTAGCAAAGTTGCCTTTATGAGTATTGTATTTCTCCTGACCAAAAACTTGTTGTCTTGGTGGAAATAGGTAAGACCTATTTATACAAGTCTAAGTGATGTACTCTGGCCTCGTAAGAAAAAGAAACGGATGAGTTAAATGGGAAGAGGTGGTAACGCCTGGTATTGATGGAATTTGATGGAATTGATGTTCCATAATGAAAGAGCGTTTCACCATTGCTTCTTGCATTTACTAATCGTTTTATTCTTAATACACTGTATTGAAATGGGCATTTGTGTATGCCGCACGCTGTAAACCGCCAAACCAAAACCCTAAAGAGCATCCCCCAGTTTGTGACATGTATTGATGTATCGAGTGTTTTAGTGGAAAACGTGTAGCATGTCGCTGGTGTTTGATAAGTTGAGCTTAAGAGATGTGCCGGCTCAGTGGCGACCTTCGACGGCCGAGATTTTGCATCTTAAGAGAAACCGTGGCCTTTGATGTAGGCGCGGTATGCCAAAGTGCAAGGGTTGCACGGCATGTGCCAATGGCTTGTGCGGAATGCCTTGGTTGTAGGTTGCACATCGGGTGCAAGTGGTAATTCCAAAATGCAAGTGTTGCATGGCATGTGCCAATGACGCGCGTAGCAGCTTCGACCCTAGGTTTGCACGACTTGGCATGCTAGGTTGCAAGGGTCGCTTGGCATGTGCCAATGACGCGTGTGGAGGCTTGGCACTAGGTTTGCACGGCTTGGCATGCTAGGTTGCAAGCGTCGCTTTGCATGTGCCAATGGCGCATGTGGAGGCTTGGCCCTAGGTTTGCACGGCTTGGCATGCTAGGTCGCAAGCTTCGCTTGGAATGTGCCAATGGCGCGTGTGGCGGCTTGGCCCTAGGTTTTCACGGCTTGGCATGCTAGGTCGCAAGCGTCGCTTGGCATGTGCCAATGGCGCGTGTGGCGGCTTGGACCTAGGTTTGCACGTCTTGGCATGCTAGGTCGCAAGCGTCGTTTGGCATGTGCCAATGGCGCGTGTGGTGGCTTGGCCCTAGGTTTGCGCGGCTTGGCATGCTAGGTCGCAAGCGTCGCTTGGCATGTGCCAATGGGGCGTGTGGCGTCTTGGCCCTGGTTTTGCACGGCTTGGCATGCTAGGTCGCAACCGTCGTTTGGCATGTGCCAATAGCGCGTGTGGAGGCTTGGCCCTAGGTTTGCACGGCTTGGCATGCTAGGTCGCAAGCGTCGCTTGGCATGTGCCAATGGCGCGTTTGTCGGCTTGGCCCTAGGTTTGCACGGCTTGGAATGTTAGGTCGCAATCATCGCTTGGCATGTGCCAATGGCGCGTGTGGCGGCTTGGACCTAGGTTTGCACGGCTTGGCATGCTAGGTCGCAAGCGTCGCTTGGCATGTGCCAATGACGCGTGTGGCGGCTTGGCCCTAGGTTTGCACGGCTTGGCATGCTAGGTCGCAAGCATCGCTTGGCATATGCCAATGGCGCGTGTGTCGCAATGATTGTGCATCTCGAATTTGGCACGGTTTCCGTGAAGCGCAATGATTGTGCGGCTTGGTTTTGGCATAGTTGTCGTGATGCGCAGCGATTGTGCGGCTTTGGTTTTGGCATGGTTGCCATGATGCGCAGCGATTGTGCAGCTTTGGTTTTGGCATAGTTGCCATGATGCGTAACGATTGTGCGGCTTTGGTTTTGGCATAGTTGCCATGATGCGCAGCGATTGTCCGACTTTGGTTTTGGCATAGTTGCCATGGTGCGCAGCGACTGTGCGGCTTAGGGTTTTGTGTGTCGAAACCCTAGTTTAGCATTTGAAAAAAGATACCCTAGTAATTTTTTACATAAGTGCATTAAATGTTCTAATAAATGTGTTTAGCGTCACCGGTGACGTCATGCTATGCGTAAGGTTTTACGATTTTACCCCTTGTCTAAAAACCACCATCAACACAAGTATGCGTACCTGTTCGCGTACTTGAAGGTTAAAGTTCTAAAATTGGTTATGTACATGAACTAATACATTTATATAATATGGAATGCATTCTTTGCAAACCATGGATATAATGTTCATGAATTGATTCGAGTGAATCAAACCGATTTTGCTTCAATTGTGTTCTTGTATACTTCTATGAGAATATAGCAATTGAACAACTCTTTAACTAGTTTCATCTGAGTCATTTGAACTAGTTATGGTCAAGATGAATAAGGTAGATATGAGAGTATTGGCTAACCTTGGTTAACTATTGTTGAGCCAACATGGTGTGCACGTTTAGGTACGGCTACATAAACATAAATGAAGGTACATTTAATTTGTGTGCAACAAGCTAAGTTCGATCTAACGGTTTAAAGATATTAGCTTGAAACTAATCAGGTTTTCATCTAACGGTGATTATTGAATGCTTTGTTAACAAGGTAACTTAGATTGCAAACCCTGATTTAAAAACTGTATAAAGAAGAACTCTAGCAACTGGGAAACCTAATCCCTACACCTTCTGTGTGATACTAGTTGCATAAGCTAGAGTCGATTCTCCTTTAACCTTAGCTTTTTTACGAAACCCTGTAGGTTAACGACTTGAAGACTTCATTGGGATTGTGAAGCCATACCCAACTATTTTCTCTATAGTTGCGTGATCTGATCTTACTGTTTCTATCGTGTTTGAGTACGATCTTCTTTAAGATTGGATCGAGATTTATTCTCTGAGAGGAAAGATAAAAAGTAATCACAAACATCTTCGTCTCATCGTTTGTGATTCCACAATATCTTGTTTCGCTACCATACGATTAAGATTATTGTGAGGTGATTGATATTTCTAGGTTGTTCTTCGGGAATATAAGTCCGGTATATCAATTGGTTCATGTTCACCTTGATTTATCAAAAGACGGAACAAAACTCGTAGGTATTTCTGTGGGAGACCGATTTATCTATTCCTATAGACTTTTCTATGTGAGACATATTTATTTATCAAGTCTTCGACTTTGGGTCGTAGCAACTCTTAGTTGTGGGTTAGATCAGCTAAGGAAATCAAGTGCGTAATATCCTGCTGGGATCAGAGACGTAAGGAGCGCAATTGTACCTTGAATCAGTGTGAAATTGATTAGGGTTCAACTACAATCCAGTCTGAAGTTCATTGGTAATAGGCTAGTGTCTGTAGCAGCTTTATACAATGTGGTGTTCAAATATGGACTAGGTCCCGGGGGTTTTCTGCATTTGCGTTTTCCTCGTTAACAAAACTTCTGGTGTCTGTGTTATTTCTTTTCCGCATTATATTTTGTTATATAATTGAAATATCACAGGTTGTGCGTTGAATCGATCAATTGGGAAATCCAACCTTTGGTTGTTGAATGAAATTGACTGATCCTTGAACATTGGTCTTTGGTACCGTTCATGTTTATTCTCTTATATTTCAATCGGGCTCGCAAATTCCTATTTGTTGATTGCGGATTGAATTGCGAAAGAGAGATACAAAACTCATTGATATACTTTTCTCTAGATTGAGTCTGATTGTCTAGTTGATTCTCTTGAAAGTATATTGGAGTTTGTATATTCAGATTGCCAAACGAATTGTTGGGTGTGGTTGTTGTACCCCCGCTTTTTCACTAATAGAGTTGTTCAATTGTATGTATCTCATAAAAGTATACAAGAACCAATTGAAACAAAATCGGATTGATTTGTAATCATAGAAAGTACTTTTACCGAAATCAATTCATGAACATTAAGCCACGGTTTGTAAAGATTGCATTCCTTAATTTGTTGATGTATATGTTCATGAGTATGAAAACATAATCAACCGATTTTAGAACTATAACCACTAAGTTTGCAAACAGGTACGCAAACTATAGCTTCCAGACTTTGGTCTTGTCCAGCAGTTTGCAAACTGATATGCATATTGTTGTCCCGGACCTAACTTGGGTAGAACCGTTCGCATATTGGTATGCAAACTTGGTTCCCGGACTTTAACAGTTTAAACCGTTCGCATATTGGTATGCAAACAAGGTTTCTGGACCTGAATCATACCAAAACAGTTTGCATACTGGTATGCATACTGTGTTGTGTCCAGACAAAGGTTAATTGTTCTAAACTCCCATTTCAATCATTGAAACATCATTAGAAGACGACAATGGCTGTCTCACACATACCATTAGCTTACACGTAATTTTCAAGTGATCGAATTATCAATACGAAACTTTCCGGGTCGACATCAAATGACTGTCTCACACAAATCATGTAAGATGTTTCAAGGCAATTTTCACATGATAATCTTTTGACTTATTATTTAGTTTCCAACAAATAGATTGTTTCCAACTAAACTCGTCAAGAATAATGATGAATGTATCTAAAGTGATGAGTATAGAGCCTAATGACTATAGATTGTTTTCAACAAGATGAATTGTTCACTAGTATAGAGCCTAATGAGTATTTAAGCTCCTAGTTGCATTATTCACTAATGAAATGGAGTCATTTAAAAGTAATGAGTGCCTATGCCACTTTACTTACATATGTATCGAGCAATTCAGTATACTCATATATGAAATTTATCCAGAATAGTATTGGTGCATGTAGTAACAATCCCAAATATTCTGTAAATTTTATTGACATCCCGCTTGCATTATTCACTAACGCATGACTTGTCGAGTATTTATTCTATGTTATGATCCCCAACTGAACTCTTGATATTGGCATGACATGACAATTAATGTTCGCTCGCAGCCGAGTAGCATGAATTTTCCGAAGTGTCAGTATTAAGATGTGCATGGAAATACTCAATCAGAGGCACTGCCCTCTGACATATAGTGATTTTTGTATCAATGCGCAAATTCACCGAAGTTGATTGATTTTGTGGCATCTCGCAAAATTCAATTTTCCTAACCTAATTTTATAAATTTGCAAAAATTAGGTTTTTTGCGGCCTATGCAATATCTCGAACCATATTGGTCGAGACCAAACCTAAGCAAACTAGGAAATTGATCCATCATGGAACTAGTAGGAACTAATCCTACCAAAAGTCGAAAAACAAGAAATAAAGAGGAATTGCGGCACATGAAGGCAGTAGCAAAAGGGACGTGGCCGCGCCACTTCGTCGGCCGGTTCATCCGAGCTTGCGTCGTTGTACCATCGGCCTGCCATGCCCATATTGTTGCATGTCGGGTCCTCTTTCCCATCGTCCAATCAAATCGCTCTAAATGCGCAGCATACACTTTTAATTAAAGGTGGAAGTTGGCTAGTCGACACACTTAAATTCCTCAAG
This sequence comes from Papaver somniferum, assembly GCF_003573695.1. Classification (NCBI taxonomy): domain Eukaryota; kingdom Viridiplantae; phylum Streptophyta; class Magnoliopsida; order Ranunculales; family Papaveraceae; genus Papaver; species Papaver somniferum. Next base: position 92,366,877 of record NC_039366.1, on the reverse strand, counting down.
AAATTGAATTTGGGCTGCCCACGCCAGTCTCAAAACAATCACGGACACGCGATTTGGCCGGACGATTTAACGAGTCTGGGCTCCTCCCAGTGTGACCAAACAAGCTCCATGGTGTTCAACGGCGGGCCCACTACTATTCCAACCAATCGGAATTCTCCTATCCCGCCAGCAACATCCCTGATCGTTAGCTAGAAATAGGCTAGTTGCGTCGATTAAAAAAGGTTCAACGAGTTAAGACTGGCCATGGCAATCTCAAACTCATCGCAGCCATCCAACTTAGCCAACCTAGTTGGATGGCTTAGATCTTGTTTTGGGCGACCAATGAAACGTCAGTATACTCGCAGGCAACCTGCCTTCAACCCTAGCCAATCGAGCTACTCCCAATCTGCAGCTAACACCTAAAACCGTTAGCTCAAATTAGATTGGCCACACGACCTTAAAACCTCAAGGTCGACCAACGACAATATATAACTGCCGCAAAGCAATCTCGGACGTCCAACTTCTCTAGCCGAATCGACCGGCCAAGATATGATTTCAAGCAACTGGCAAGGGCGGTCATGTTCACATGCGGCTCAACAATAACCCCAACCAAACACGTTGCTTCAAGTACGCCAGCAATGCCACAAACCGATTAGCCAAAGTGCGCCACTCACGCGGCTTTAAAAACCTTGAATTAAATCAACGACAGTATGCAACTGCCGCAAATCATCTCAGTCATCCAACTTGGCTAGACAAATTGATCGGCTTAGATTTAATTCTAGGCGACCAATAAGGCACTATCGTGCTCACTGGCCGCCACTCTTCCATCAGAGCCGATCGACCTGCCCTCAGCTACCCCAAGCGATCCCTGGAAGCTGCTCGAAGATGGTCGGCTGCGCTCCTTTTAAGACATTAGGTTCAGCGACTAACCAAGGCATGCTCTAAACAACGATGCTTCATGAGTATCTATTATTTTGAGTTGCTTGCTTAAAAGCGATGTTTTACATGCATCAATTACAAGCGATATTCAATAAATATCGATTTCATGAATAACTTATTTATTAAAATTAAGGGCATTACATGTTATATCTTGCGACAAGTCCCACAACTCGACTTGTCACATATAACTCCCCGCCGCATAGCTTGCACATGATTGGTCAGAATAATTAGGTCTTGCAGACAAGACCTACTCAGCAGCGTGCTGCATATTTTTCTACAAAATACTCGAGACATCAAACATGTCACAAACTGGGGGATGTCCATCAGGGTATTGGTATGGCGGTTTACTGCATGCGGCGTGCAACACGCCCATTATGAGAAAGTGTCAGGAAAGATGAACAGTTAGTGGCAGCAGAGAAGTAGTGGGTGTAACTAACCATTCTTCCCCCCCATAGTAGGGACGTGGTTTTCAACATTTTATACGTCTCCATCACTCAACTACTTCCACTTCCTATGAGATCAGGGTGCGTTCGACTATGACTTGTATAAATAGGTTTTCAACCTATTTCAACAAAAACAAGTTTTATCAATACAAGTATCCAGAAAACACCAAGAACTTATAGCTTACATTCTGCAAGCAAGTTCTACATTTTGATACAAGTCATAAACAACCACACCGTCAGAGTTAACCATTATGATCTCAAACACCTTCTTTGCTTCCCTCCCTAAGATCAACCCTTCTCCTTCATTTTGTGACCGAAGCAAGACTGAAACGACCATTTCTTGGTTTAGGCCAGGATTGTACAGATTGATCTCTCGAATCTAAAGTACTCTCGTGCAATGCATTCGTTTAGGGTTTAGATTCGTTTCTCGGCGGCACACCCAAATTTACCATTTCAAGCAGAATCAGTTTTTACCCCAAAACAGGTTCATTCAGATCGGAGAGGAAAAATGGGCCTACCTTTCTAGGGTCCACAATTGCACATGTGTGTAACTCTCCAATCTTCCCAACGGAATACTTAATGGTCATATAAAATAGTTCATCTTACTTAGCATCCTCGTACTTTCAAGAGAAATAAAGTGTTTATCCTGTCTTTTTCCTATCAGATTAAGTTTGACTTATTTGTGATAAGACCTTACAATACATATGATATCTCTGTTCATCTTAAAAGTGAAATTCTGACAGATAAAAGTTGACTACCCTTAGTAGGACCAAACATAGTTCCTTGCATATTTGCCAAATAAATTCTCTCCAATACATAAAGATAAGGCAAATAAAGTTTCTTATTCCCATATACTATAAAATTATTATACTCTTGGTATGTGTAGCCTCATACATGAGACACATAACCATAATAATGCAGAGTACTCATGGACAGTCTTGTCCTAATCCAAATATGGTCTAAATCTCTCAGAAATGAGAACCTCAACAAGTTTGAGAACAATACTTCAACATACATTTTATTATAAAAAATGTATGATCACATCATATGTAATGGGGATCCAATAACAATGCATAAGAAAATCAGGATCTTCACCTTATTTGGCTTGGCTTTGTGGTTCTCTACTTGCTTCAAACATTCTTTAATCCTTGAGAGTAATATCCATTCAAGTACAATATCATCTCACATCATAGTGAGAAAATTTTTATCATCAAAACAGTTAATTTCGTATTATACGAAAAGAAAAAAGTATGCTTGTAGGTTAACCTATTACATACAAATATCTACTGACAAGGGTCAGTAAAATTCGACCAACCTCCCAATAAGAATCCATATCAAGTTCGTACCTTTAAATTACTTTGACTACAATTCAAATCATAAAACCAAACGACATACCACCACTTCTAATATCAAAATCATTAGCACAAACCCTGAAACCCCAACACCTTTCGCACCTCTTTGAACCCAAATCTTCACAAACATCTCCAAACCTGTATCATCATAGTGCTCTGGTTTAGCTCCACTTATCACTTTATCCTTATGGTGATTTCCTCCGAAATTACCATCAACCAACTCACTGAAAAAATGGAATGTACCAACCTTGAGCTGTGAGCTGATGAACCATGTACTGAGATCGATCCAACCTTTCTGAAAGTTAAAGAAAAAAAGGATTGGAAACTCACATTTCTGGGAAGACTAGTCACCAATAAAAAAACCATTATCATGGATTTAACCAACTGCATCAAAAGAACCTGGGATCTCTGCAAAGGTTTCAGTATCACAAAATACCACAAAAGATTTAACTACTTCTTAATCAGAGTCAATTCAGATGAAGATAAGAACCATCTCAAGACAAGAGGGCCATGGATAACGCTTGGTAGATTTATGGTACTGGTGGAAGCTCCTGCTACAAGTTTCAACAACTTCAATCCTGCTATGTTCGATAGAATCATAATGAAACTACATCTTAAAAGAGTCCTTGTGACTCTGACATCCTGGAAAGAACTATTTGAAATATGCAAACCAGCTGGTGTTTTACAAGATTTCAACAGACCTTATGGGAGAGATGAAGATGAAAAAATGTTGATGCAATAATATTAATGAACCTGGAAGAAAAGATGCCAACAGGAATGTGGGCTAAGGTGGGAAACATCAGAATTAGAATTGAATATTCTTACTCTATTACTCCTGAGATATGTCAAATATGCAGAATCCCTTATCACCATATACCCCCTGCAAAATAGAAAAAGTTGTCAACACTCATAAAAGAAAAGCTATTATGCAAACTGGTGAATCAAGCAAAGGGAAGCTCAACACTGATGATTCTTCTCAATCTCAATCTTCAGACTCACATCTAGTCACAGTTCAGGTCACCAAAAATGAAACAGCTAAGGCTCTAAGAATCGTTGGTTTCACTGGTGGTCAGATGCAAACTGCAGAAGAAGGAGAAGTCTCAAGCAAGTTTAACCCAGACTCAGACCTCCCTGATGTCACAGAAAAAGTCAGCCCTCAAAGCTTATCTGACCCTTTCATTAACATACCAAAACCTACAACAGAATTACTTGGGCTAAATCTCTCTTTTACCAATAGAGAACAAGAGTTTGAAATGGGTAATAACCAAAATTATCAAACGAGTGAGTCAGCTAGAAGGAGATCAAACAGGAAACACAATCAAAAATACTTCCAGAAAGACTATCATCACTACTCCTTCACAACATGCTTCACCAGATATCCCACCGGGTTTTGAAAACTTCCAACCCATCAAAAATTCTCCAAAATCCACTAGTCAAGGGAGCTGGAGTAGGCAAGCTAGGGAACTGACTAAGGAAGCAGTAGTTACTGAAACCATCCAAAGAGAACAAAACCCGGGCTTCTTCAAGAAAAGGAGAAGTGGTATGGACATCAAAAATTTTGTCAAAGAAGACTATCCATCACCAGCTGAGATAAAACCTTTCGGTGATTCTACCGGTGCCAGAACTCCTAAGAGAACAAAGATACAACCTATACTGAAAAGGAAGTGGAACACATTAATACTCTCTATCAGGTAATATCTATTCATTTCTTCTCGATAAAAAATTATTACTCTAATTTAGTTATCCATAGTAATATATTAAATACGCATCCTCAAAAGCTTATTAGTGACATCATACATGCTAGACTAGGGAAAGTTTATCCTCTGATCACCTATCTCTGAGAGTTCATCATGATTTTAAGTTGGAATTGTCAGGGTCTAGGATCTATAGTAACTCAAAACCACTTACGAGATCTTCTTTGTTAGAGCACTGCTCGGTCGAACTCGCAAGCGTTGCTATCTCAAGCTTGTTGTCAAGTTTAGTTTCCAAAACTATAAGTCGTGATTTCTAGTCTACTTATATCTAAGTCTCGGATTAGGATAAAAAGTGTGCTTGAGCATTAGACTTCACGACATTCATCGATTGAAGACGAAAAACTACTAAGGGGAGCTTGTGGAACTTCATTAACAAAAGGTATGTGGACACTTGAACTCATCTATCACTAAAAAGTCTATTGATCGATGTCGTATGCGTCAAAAATAAATTACTTTCTCACTACTCAAAATATATAATATAGCAAGGGGGTTTTCTGATTTTTTTATAAACTAAAATAAAATAAAAACAAAACAATAAAAAGTAAACACGCAAATCAAAGATATGAAATATTGGGTAAAGGTTTCATCTTCAATTGTAAACAAGTATTTGAATGTATGATTAGAATTCGTATTTAATCTCGCTATCATCAAAATCCCTAGAATACCTTATTGCAAGAATATTCCGTCAATTTCCTAAGTTCATCAACAAACACATTAGAGCTGCGAGTGTAAATTCCACCTAAAGAATAACCTAACGCCTTGCGCTAATTAAGTTCAATTCCTAGGAGCATTAAGTTTCAGAAATAGGCTAATCAATGCAATTGTCATACATTGCGCATAACAATTCGGACAAAGGTCAATTTCTACATATGACCACAAGAAAGTATCACTACAACCCGTAATCACATCATGCTACTCGTATTCAAGGTTATCGCTCGATGATGAACCTTAAAATAGCTATAGATATGGATGTGAGTTCAATCAATTCTAGACTTAACTAAACAAACATTCAATCATATTGAAATACGTCAATCATGCAATTTATTATAAACCGTAGAAAGTGAGCGATAATATGGAGAGAAAACTAGTCCATCATATCAAAAAGCATGCTTGCAAAATCCGACTACTTCTTTAACCAATAACAATAAATTATCTACTCATAATCATGGAGTTCATAAAAAGAAGAAAAACAAAAGATTTCATGTTTCTAAATCCTAGAATAAAAAGTAGAAGAGAAGATCCTCTAAAAGAGATAGAATCGAAGCCTTTTATGCCATTCTCTACCTTCAATTTCCCAAACTAACCCACTGCCAAAACTAGGTCGACAGCCCATTAGTCAGGCCCGGTCAAGACAGGTCCAAGTCCAAGTTACATGGATCGGTGATTCAAGTCGGCTCGCTGAGTTAACTCGCCGAGATTGGATAGAGGACTCACCAGTGCCTTCTCTTCCTTCAATTCGACATCAGCATCACTCAAACCCATCATTGCAAACTCAAATCCTAGTTGAACCCTTCATTCATCACCGCCTAACTCTTCACAGATCGAAACCCTAATTCATTCTGCTACCGATTTCAAATTCACATTAACCCTAAGCTAGTTTTCTTCTTCACTTCAACAACAACAAATTCTCATTCTTCTTCTCGATCTCGTTAACTCAACACAGATCTACTCTCCATTTCATTCTCAAATTGTTTCCTCTCTCAACTCAAACTCTCAGTAATGGTCGTCTCTCATTTTTCATCTCTCAGACAAATAAACGCACATCCAACATGAAGGAGAGGATGGTTTCTCTGAATTTCAGGTATAGGATACTAACCCAGATTTACATTGGCACCCAGGAGTCGGATAAGAGCTACCATGAAGTTGTTTGGCTTGTCGGTTTCAGGGAACCGACAGCCTAGTTCTCTGTTCACTTGTCAATTATGCGAGGTTGACAGTTTAATTCATGTATAACTCATCTTGCACGACCTGGCCTGCTCCAAATATCCCCTGTGAATTGACCTTATTTTCCCCTTTTCGCTCCAAATGGCTAATTTCCCCTTCTTTTGCTCCAATGACTCCATTGCACCTAATAAACTCAAAATCAAACATAAGAGACATAATTCATAAAGACAATAGCAAAGAAAGCATAAATACTAGATATGAAATTAGGTGTTTTAAACACCTATCATCTATTTACTCTATCTTCTATTTAAGACAAAAGTCGTATAACTATATAAACTTCAATTATACACATTTCATATTTCGAGCTGAGTTTAACTCGCTTACATATTTCTCGAAATATGTGTTGGTAAGCTTTCGCTTTGACCGAGTTCATCTTATATTCTTGACGAAAGTCAACAGATGATCATGTGAAAATCGCCTTGTAACATCTTACATGATTTGTGTGAGACAGTCATTTGATGTAGACTCAGAATGTTTCGTATTGATCATTCGATCACTTGAAAATTTCTTCGAAGCTAATAGTTTGTGTGAAACATATATTGTAGTCTTCTAAGAATGTTTCGATGATTGAGTGGGAGTTTAGCATACTTAACCATAATTGAATTATGAGCACAGTATGCGTACTTGCATATGTGTTGATCCAAGACCAAAATGTAGTATGCATACCCATATGCCGGCGAGGTCAGGTAAAGTCCAGGAGCTAGAGTATACGTACTTGTACGCGTACTCGCAAAGTTAGTTGAAGTCCGGGTACTATAGTATGCATACCTATACGCATACTGGATTTAACTGAAGTTTGGAAGTGTACGACAGTATGCGTACCCGTTTGCATACTGGCGAACACAGTCCAAGTCCGGTTACTTAGGTATGCGTACCCGTTTGCATACTTGAGTAGGTTATGTTCTAAAATTGGTTTGTTAATGAACTAATACATTTATATAATAAGGAATGCAATCTTTTGCAAACCGTGGCTATAATTTTCATGAGTTGATTCGGGTGAATCAAAATCGATTTTGCTTCAATTGTGTCTTGTATACTTCTATGAGAATATAAAAAATTGAACAACTCTATAACTAGTTTCATTTGAGTCATTTTAACTAGTTATGGCTAAGATGAATAAGGTTGATATAAAAGTGTTCATCTGGCTAACTTCGGTTAATTATTGTTGAGCCAACAAAGGTGTAAACGTTTAGGTACGGTCACTCATATCTAAATGAAGCCACTTTTCATTTGTGTGTAACAAGCTAAGTTCGATCTAACAATAATATATTATCTTGAGTCTAATCAGGTTTTCATCTAACGGTGAATATCGAATCCTTTGTTACCAAGGTAACATTGATTGCAAACCCTAGTTTGAATACTATATGTTAGAGCATTGCTCGGTCGAACTCGCATACGTTGATATCTCAAGCATGTTTGTCAATGTTAGTGATCAAAACTATAAGTCTTGATATCTATCCTATATAGCTAAAGGTCTCGGACTAGGATAGAAAGTGTAGTTGAGCTCAAGACTCCATGGCAATCATCATACAAGACGAAGGATTGCTCAAGGAACTGGTGGATCTTCATCAACTAAAAGGTATGTGGAGACTTGAACTTATCTGTCACTCAAAAGTCTATCTACTCTATCTCCTATTCTTGAGACAAAAGTCGTTTTGATATATAGACTTTCATTATACACATTTGCTATTTCGAGCCGAGTGTAACTCGCCTATCTTTTTCTCGAAATGTGTGTTGGTAAGCTTTCGCTTTAGCCAAATTCATCTTTACCTAGTAACGAATGTCATGTTATGTTTCAACCACTTTGGAAATTCCTATGACGAAAAATGGTCTGTGAATAACGGCTATATAACGTCCTCTGAGAATGTTTCAATGATTGAAATGAGAGTTTAGATTACATAACCATTGGTAGGATATGAGCATTGTTGTGGAAACACATATATGTATAAGTCCTTATTCCTTGAACCAAAGTTTGCGAACTTTGTTGATCAAGAGAAACGGAATGTGGCGTGATCCAAGTCCGCGAACTGGCGGAAGTACTCGACCCGAGAATTTCTCCTGGAGTTTGTGAACTCCTTCCGTGAGCTTAAGTCCGCGAAACCAGTCCGCGAACTTGAGCTCCGCGGACTTAAGCAGGTTATATCTAAAATCGGTTGTTCTTGAACTCATGTTTATATAAACCAAGGAATGCTTTTGCACACCGTAGCTATAAAGTTCATGAACCGATTCGAGTGAATCAAACCGTTTTTGCTTCGATTGTATCTTGTGTAGTTACATAAGATCTAAGCAATTGAACAACTCCCTAACTAGTTCTTTTGAGTCATTTGAACTAGTTATGGTGAAGAAGAATATGGTGGATATGAAAGTGATCATATGGCTAACCATTTGGTTAACTATTGTTGAACCAACAAATGTTAATGTTTGGGAACAGCTACATAAACCCAAAATTGGACATTTCATTTGTGTGTAACAAGCTAAGTTTTCGATCCAACGGTTGAGAAATATTAGTTTGATTTTAATCAGGTTTTCATCTAACGGTGAATATTGAATGCTTTGTTACCAAGCTAACATTGATTGCGAACCCTGATTTGAAAGACTATATAAAGGAGAACTCTAGCAACCGGGAAACCTAATCCCCATACCTTATGTGTGATACTAGTTGCATAGCTAGAGTCAATTCTCCTTTAACCTTTGGTTTCTTCTTCTAAAACCAGGTTAACGACTTAAAGACTTCATTGGGATTGTGAAGCCAGACCGATACTACTTTTCTTGTAGTTGTGTGATCTGATCTTGCATATTCTATCGTCACGAGTACAATTGTAATAATTCGCTCGAGATTTATATCTCCGATAGGCAAGATAGAAAAGTAATCACAAACACTTCGTCTCATCGTTTGTGATTCCACAATATCTTTTTTCGCTGCGACGATTAGGATTATTGTGAGGTGATTGAAAATACTAGGTTGTTCTTCGGGAATATAAGTCTGGTTTATCAATTGATTCTTGTTCACCTTGATTAAAAGACGGAACAAAACTCGTAGGTATATTCGTGGGAGACGATTTATCTATTACCGTAGACTTTTCTGTGTGATACGGATTTGTTTATCAAAGTCTTCGACTTTGGGTCGTAGCAACTCTTAGATGTGGGTGAGATCAGCTAAGGAAATCACGTACGTAGCATCCTGCTGGGATCAGAGACGTAGGAGCATAACTGTACCTTGGATCAGTGTGAGATTGATTGGGGTTCAACTACAGTCCAGACCGAAGTTAGTTTGGAGTAGGCTAGTGTCTGTAGCGGCTTAATAAAGTGTGTGTTCAATCTGGACTAGGTCTCGGGGTTTTTCTGCATTTGCGGTTTCCTCGTTAACAAAATTCTGGTGTCTGTGTTATTTCTTTTCCGCGTTATATTTTGTTATATAATTGAAATATCACAGGTTGTGCGTTGTTCAATCAATTAGAATATCCGACCTTTTGGTTGTTGATTTAAATTGATTGACACTTAGATATTTGTCTTTGGTACCATCCAAGTTATCTCCCTAGTATTTGATAAAGACTCGCAGATTTCTATTTGCTCGAGTATATATCAAATCGAGAGATTGAGATATAAACTCTTTGATATACTTTTATCTAGATTGAGTCTGACTGTCTAGTTGATTCTCTAGAAAGTATACTGGAGTTTGTCCATACAGATTGCTAAGCGAAATATTGGGTGTGGTTGTTGTACCCCCACTTTTTCACTATATAAATGAAAACTCTAGCAACTGGTAAACCTAATCCCCACACCTCATGTGTGATAGTAGTTGCGACTAGAGTCGATTTTACTTTAACCTTAGGTTTTTCTAAAACTCAGTAGGTTAACGACTTGAAGACTTCATTGGAATTGTGAAGCCAGACCCAACTGTTTTCTCTGTAGTTGCTTGTTCTTATCTTGTTGTTTTCTATCGTGATTGATTACTATCTTCTCCAAGATTTGCTCGAGATTTAATCTCCGATACGCAAGATAAAATATAGTCACAAACATCTTCGTCTCATCGTTTGTGATTCCACGATATTTTGTTTCGCTACCATACGATTAAGATTATTGTGAGGTGATTGATATTACTAGGATGTTCTTCGGTAATATAAGTCCGGTATATCAATTGGTTCCTGTTCACCTTGAGTTATCAAAAGACGGAACAAAACTCATAGGTATATCTGTGGGAGACAGATTTATCTATTCAATAGACTTTTCTGTGTGAGACAGATTGGTTTATCAAGTCTTCAACTTTGGGTCGTAGCAACCCTTAGTTGTGGGTAAGATCAGCTAAGGGAATCAAGTACGCAGAATCCGACATGGTTCTAGAGGCGTAAGGAACGCGACTGTACCTTGATCAGCGTGAGATTGTTTAGGGCTCAACTATATTCCAGTATGAAGTTAACTTGGAGTAGGCTAGTGTTTGTAGCAGCTTAATATAGTGTGGTATTCAAATCTGGACTAGGTCCCGGGGTTTTTCTGCATTTGCGGTTTCCTCGTTAACAAAACTTCTGGTGTATGTGTTATTTCTTTTCCGCATTATATTTTCTATATAATTGAAATATCACGGGTTGTGTGTAAGTTCAATCAATTGTGAATCCAACCTTTGGTAGTTGATTGAATTGATTGACACTTGGATATTGGTTTTTGATACCGTCCAAGTTGTTTCTTATATTAATCAGGCTCACAGATTTCTATCTGTTTGATTTGATGATCACATTAAGAAACAGAGATGTAACTCTTTGATATACTTTTTTAATATTGAGTCTGACTGTCTAGTTGATTCTCTTGAAAGTATATTGGAGTTAGTCCAATATACTCAAATCCAGTGCCTTAATGTGATCAGCACTGGTGATTCTCTTGAGTTTGCAAAGATTGGATAGGCCTCTATCCAATCTTTCCTCCGTTATCGCATTATACATTCTCTGGTTACACCAAGTATATGGGTAACCAAAGAATCCCATATCAGAGAGATCACATTCATTGACATTGTCAATGAAAGTATCCGCTTATACTCTATTGAAAGGATGTATACTTTTTTTATTCTTCTTATTCTTCATAAAAGAATATATTAAGATCCCCTATGACTAACCATGGCCCATTCATAGTATTGGCTATGTGTCTAATCATGTTCCAGGATTGCAATTTATGTTCTCTGTTGGATATCCCATAAAAACAAGTTATGGTACTCTCAATAGAAGTAGCAGGGTCCCATAAAGTTGCATTTATCTGATTGAATTTTTGTGCTTTAGATTACTATGTTTATATTGTTCTTCCAAGCCAACACCATTCCTCCAACAATACCCCATGCAGGGACCAATCAATAATTATAAACATTAAACTTTCTAAGAATTTGTGCATATTTTCATCACGTTGCCTAGTTTCTAGTAAGCATAAAAGGTCTGGGTTTTCCTTATTGAGAATGAAAAAGTGGGGAATCTAACAACCACACCCAATATTTCGCTTAGAAATATGTATGGACTAACTCCAATATACTTTCAAGAGAATCAACTAGACAGTCAGACTCAATATTAAAAAAAGTATATCAAAGAGTTATATCTCTGTTTCTTAATGTGATCAGCAAATCAAACAGATAGAAATCTGTGAGCCTGGTTAATATAAGAAACAACTTGGACGGTATCAAAAACCAATATCCAAGTGTCAATCAATTCAATCAACTACCAAAGGTTGGATTCACAATTGACTGAACTTACACACAACCCGTGATATTTCAATTATATAGAAAATATAATACGGAAAAGAAATAACACATACACCGGAAGTTTTGTTAACGAGGAAACCGCAAATGCAGAAAAACCCCGGGACCTAGTCCAGATTTGAATACCACACTGTATTAAGCTGCTACAGACACTAGCCTACTCCAAGTTAACTTCAGACTGGAATATAGTTGAGCCCTAACCAATCTCACGCCGATCAAGGTACAGTCGTGTTCCTTACGCCTCTAGAACCATGTCGGATTCTGCGTACTTGATTCCCTTAGCTGATCTTACCCACAACTAAGGGTTGCTACGACCCAAAGTTGAAGACTTGATAAACCAATCTGTCTCACACAGAAAAGTCTATTGAATAGATAAATCTGTCTCCCACAGATATACCTATGAGTTTTGTTCCGTCTTTTGATAACTCAAGGTGAACAGGAACCAATTGATATACCGGACTTATATTACCGAAGAATATCCTAGTAATATCAATCACCTCACAATAATCTTAATCGTATGGTAGCGAAACAAAATATCGTGGAATCACAAACGATGAGACGAAGATGTCTGTGACTACATTTTATCTTGCGTATCGGAGATCAAATCTCGAGCAAATCTTAGAGAAGATAGTAATCAATCACGATAGAAAACAACAAGACCAGAACAAGCAACTACAGAGAAAACAGTTGGGTCTGGCTTCACAATTCCAATGAAGTCTTCAAGTCGTTAACCTACTGAGTTTTAGAAAAACCTAAGGTTAAAGTAAAATTGACTCTAGTTGCAACTAGTATCACACATGAGGTGTGTGGATTAGGTTTCCCAGTTTCTAGAGCTTTCATTTATATAGTGAAAAAATGGAGGTACAACAACCACACCCAATATTTCGCTTAGCAATCTGTATGGACAAACTCCAGTATACTTTCTAGAGAATCAACTAGACAATCAGACTCAATCTAGATAAAAGTATATCAAAGAGTTTATATCTCAATCTCTCGATTTGATATATACTCAAGCAAATAGAAATCTGCGAGTCTTTATCAAATACTAGAGAGATAACTTGGATGGTACCAAAGACCAATATCTAAGTGTCAATCAATTTAAATCAACAACCAAAAGGTCGGATTTTCTAATTGATTGAACAACGCACAACCTGTGTATTTCAATTATATAACAAAATATAACGCGGAAAAGAAATAACACAGACACCAGAATTTTGTTAACGAGGAAACCGCAAATGCAGAAAAACCCCGGGACCTAGTCCAGATTGAACACACACTTTATTAAGCCGCTACAGACACTAGCCTACTCCAAACTAACTTCGGTCTGGACTGTAGTTGAACCCCAATCAATCTCATACTGATCCAAGGTACAGTTATGCTCCTACGTCTCTGATCCCAGCAGGATGCTACGTACGTGATTCCTTAGCTGATCTCACCCACAACTAAGAGTTGCTACGACCCAAAGTCGAAGACTTTGATAAACAAATCTGCATCACACAGAAAAGTCTACGGTAATAGATAAATCGTCTCCCACGAATATATCTACGAGTTTTGTTCCGTCTTTTAATCAAGGTGAACAGGAACCAATTGATAAACCAGACTTATATTCCCGAAGAACAGCCTAGTATTTTCAATCACCTCACAATAATCCTAATCGACGCAGCGAAAAAAGATATTGTGGAATCACAAACGATGAGACGAAGTGTTTGTGATTACTTTTCTATCTTTCCTATCGGAGATATAAATATCTCGAGCCAATTATTACAATTGTACTCGTGACGATAGAAGATGCAAGATCAGATCACACAACTACAAGAAAAGTAGTATCGGTCTGGCTTCACAATCCCAATGAAGTCTTTAAGTCGTTAACCTGGTTTTAGAAGAAGAAACCAAAGGTTAAAGGAGAATCGACTCTAGATATGCAACTAGTATCACACATAAGGTGTGGGGATTAGGTTTCCCAGTTGCTAGAGTTCTCCTTTATATAGTCTTTCAAATCAGGGTTTGCAATCAATGTTAGCTTGGTAACAAAGCATTCAATATTCACCGTTAGATGAAAACTTGATTAAAATCAAACTAATATTTCTCAACCGTTGGATCGAAAACTTAGCTTGTTACACACAAATGAAATGTCCAATTTTGGGTTTATGTAGCCGTTCCCAAACATTAACATTTGTTGGTTCAATAATAGTTAACCAAATGGTTAGCCATATGATTACTTTCATATCCACCATATTCTTCTTCACCATAACTAGTTCAAATGACTCAAAAGAACTAGTTAGGGAGTTTTTCAATTGCTTAGATCTTATGTAACTACACAAGATACAATCGAAGGAAAAATGGTTTGATTCACTCGAATCGGTTCATGAACTTTATAGCTACGGTATGCAAAAGCATTCCTTAGTTTATATAAACATGAGTTCAAGAACAACCGATTTTAGATATAACCTGCTTAAGTCCGCGGAGCTCAAGTTCACGGACTGGGTTCGCGGACTTAAGCTCATGGAAGGAGTTCACAAACTCCAGGAGAAATTCTCGGGTCGAGTACTTCCGCCAGTTCGCGGACTTGGATCACGCCACATTCCGTTTCTCTTGATCAACAAAGTTCGCAAACTTTGGTTCAAGGAATAAGGACTTATGCATATATGTGTTTCCACAACAATTCTTATATCCTACTAATGGTTATGTAATCTAAACTCTCAATCATTGAAACATTCTCAGAGGACGTTATATAGCCGTTATTCACAGACCATTTTTCGTCAGAGGAATTTCCAAAGTGGTTGAAACATAACATGACATTCGTCACTAGGTAAAGATGAATTTGGCTAAAGCGAAATCTTACCAACACACATTTCGAGAAAAAGATAGGCGAGTTACACTCGGCTCGAAATAACAAATGTGTATAATGAAAGTCTATATATCAAAACGACTTTTGTCTCAAGAATAGGAGATAGAGTAGATAGACTTTTGAGTGACAGATAAGTTCAAGTCTCCACATACCTTTTAGTTGATGAAGATCCAACAGTTCCTTGTGAATCCTTCGTCTTGTATGATGATTGCCATGGAGTCTTGATCTCAACTACACTTTCTATCCTAGTCCGAGACCTTTATCTATATAGGCTAGATATCAAGACTTATAGTTTTGATCACTAACATTTGACAAACATGCTTGATATATCAACGTATGCGAGTTCGACCGAGCAATGCTCTAACATATAGTATTCAAATCAGGGTTTGCAATCAATGTTACCTTGGTAACAAAGCATTCGATATTCACCGTTAGATGAAAACCTGATTAGACTCAAGCTAATATATTACTGTTAGATCGAACTTAGCTTGTTACACACAAATGAAAAGTGGCTTCATTTAGATATGAGTGACCGTACCTAAACGTTGACACCTTTGTTGGCTCAACAATAATTAACCGAAGTTAGCCATATGAACACTTTTACATAAACCTTATTCATCTTAGCCATAATTAGTTAAAATGACTCAAATGAAACTAGTTATAGAGTTGTTCAATTTTTTATATTCTCATAGAAGTATACAAGACACAATTGAAGCAAAATCGATTTTGATTCACTCGAATCAACTCATGAAAATTATAGCCACGGTTTGCAAAAGATTGCATTCCTTATTATATAAATGTATTAGTTCATTAACAAACCGATTTTAGAACATAACCTACTCAAGTATGCAAACGGGTACGCATACCTAAGTAACCGGACTTGGACTGTGTTCGCCAGTATGCAAACGGGTACGCATACTGTCGTACACTTCCAAACTTCAGTTAAATCCAGTACGCGTATAGGTATGCATACTATAGTACCCGGACTTCAACTGACTTTGCGAGTACGCGTACAAGTACGCATACTCTAGCTCCTGGACTTTACCTGACCTCGCCGGCATATGGGTATGCATACTACATTTTGGTTTTGGATCAACACATATGCAAGTACGCATACTGTGCTCATAATTCGATTATGGTTAAGTGTGCTAAACTCCCATTCAATCATCGAAACATTCTTAGAAGACGACAATAGCTGTTTCACACAAACTATTAGCTTTGAAGAAATTTTCAAGTGATCGAATGATCAATACGAAACATTCTGAGTCTGCATCAAATGACTGTCTCACACAAATCATGTAAGATGTTACAAGGCGATTTTCACATGATCATCTGTTGACTTTCGTCAAGAATATAAGATGAACTCGGTCAAAGCGAAAGCTTACCAACACATATTTCGAGAAATATGTAAGCGAGTTAAACTCAGCTCGAAATATGAAATGTGTATAATTGAAGTTTATATAGTTATACGACTTTTGTCTTAAACAGAAGATAGAGTAGATAGATGATATGTGTCTAAAACACCTAATTTCATATCTAGTATTTATGCTTTCTTTGCTATTGTCTTTATGAATTATGTCTCTTATGTTTGATTTTGAGTTTATTAGGTGCAATGGAGTCATTGGAGCAAAAGAAGGGGAAATTAGCCATTTGGAGCGAAAAGGGGAAATAAGGTCAATTCACAGGGGATATTTGGAGCAGGCCAGGTCGTGCAAGATGAGTTATACATGAATTAAACTGTCAACCTCGCATAATTGACAAGTGAACAGAGAACTAGGCTGTCGGTTCCCTGAAACCGACAAGCCAAACAACTTCATGGTAGCTCTTATCCGACTCCTGGGTGCCAATGTAAATCTGGGTTAGTATCCTATACCTGAAATTCAGAGAAACCATCCTCTCCTTCATGTTGGATGTGCGTTTATTTGTCTGAGAGATGAAAAATGAGATACGACCATTACTGAGAGTTTGAGTTGAGAGAGGAAACAATTTGATAATGAAATGGAGAGTGGATCTGTGTTGAGTTAACGAGATTGAGAAGAAGAATAAGAATTTGTTGCTGTTGAAGTGAAGAAGAAATCTAGCTTAGGGTTAATGTGAATTTGAAATCGGTAGCAGAATGAATTAGGGTTTCGATCTGTGAAGAGTTAGGTGGTGATGAATGAAGGGTTCAACTTGGATTTGAGTTTGCAATGATGGGTTTGAATGATGCTGATGTCGAATTGAAGGAAGAGAAGGCACTGGTGAGGCCTCTATCCAATCTTTACTCAATACTTTTTTTAATATTGAGTCTGACTGTCTAGTTGATTCTCTTGAAAGTATATTGGAGTTAGTCCATACATATTTCTAAGCGAAATATTGGGTGTGGTTGTTAGATTCCCCACTTTTTCATTCTCAATAAGGAAAACCCAGACCTTTTCTGCTTACTAGAAACTAGGCAACGTGATGAAAATATGCACAAAATTCTTAGAAAGTTTAATGTTTATAATTATTGATTGGTCCCTGCATGGGGTATTGTTGGAGGAATGGTGTTGGCTTGGAAGAACAATATAAACATAGTAATCTAAAGCACAAAAATTCAATCAGATAAATGCAACTTTATGGGACCCTGCTACTTCTATTGAGAGTACCATAACTTGTTTTAATGGGATATCCAACATAGAACATAAATTGCAATCCTGGAACATGATTAGACACATAGCCAATACTATGAATGGGCCATGGTTAGTCATAGGGGATCTTAATATAGTCTTTTATGAAGAATAAGAAGAAGAAAAAAAGTATACATCCTTTCAATAGAGCATAAGCGGATACTTTCATTGACAATGTCAATGAATGTGATCTCTCTTATATGGGATTCTTTGGTTACCCATATACTTGGTGTAACCAGAGAATGGATAATGCGATAACGGAGGAAAGATTGGATAGAGGCCTATCCAATATGGACTAGATCAACCTCTACCCTCAATGCTCCATTTATCACCTAGCTGCAATAGGTTCTGATCATTCTATTATTCTCCTAAAAACTAGTCCTAAATGGAAAGACGGGGCAATTCCTTTTAAGTACTTTGGGAAATGGATTGAACATCCAGATTGTAAACGTCTCATTGCTGAAGTTTGGGCCGAAGAAATACAGGGATCCCCTGGATTTGTTTTATCCACTAAATTAAGAAGATTTAAAGATATTCTCATAAAAAACTCTCTTACGGAGCTATTTACACTAATATAAGCAAAATAAAAGAGGATCTAGAAACTGCTCTGACCAGTCCTGACAGAGACTCTAGACTTACTGTTGAGCTAAAAATTCAGCTTCTTATATGGAATAAAATTGAGGAGGACTTGTGGAAAACCAAAATCAGGGATAACTATATCAAACTTGGAGACAAGAATACTCACTACTTCCATAACTCTGCTAGAAAGAGGTATTGAAGGAATAAAATAGAAACAATACAAAACTCTGATGGAAGGTGGCTAAATGAGAAGGATGAGATAGCTGACTGTCTCACTCAACACTTCCTCTTTGTCTCCACTGCTGTTTTCCCCAAGATTTATCACAATATGATTAACCTCATCCCTTGTGTTATCACTGCTGAAGATAACATCAATCTACCCAAGCTCCCCGATACTTTAGAAATAAGAAATATCCTTTTTTCTATGGAGAGAAACAAATCTCCAGGATCTAATGGCTTCCCTCCAAATTTCTTTCAAGACAATTGGGAAACTATTGGTCCAGATTTGGTGACTATGATCCAAAAATTCTTTACTACTGGTTATCTTCTCAAATAGATGAATTCCACTTTCGTCTCTATCATTCCCAAAGTTCAAAATCCCAACACTCCTGCTGAGTTTAGGCCTATTGCCCTATGCAACACCACATATAAAGTTATATCTAAAATCACTGCCAACCGTATGAAAAATCCTACTTCCAAAAATTATATCTCTTTATCAATCTGCTTTCATAACAGGGAGACAAATCTCAGATAACATCACTGTGGCTCATGAGATAATCCATAGCATGAGGAAAAAAAAGGAAAAGAAGGTCTTATAGGGCTAAAAATAGACATGTCCAAGGCCTTCGACAGAGTCGAATGGACATTCATAATAGCTATTCTTACAAAGATGGGATTCTCCCAGCAATGGTGCAATCTTATCATGCAATGCATATCTACTACAAGTATGGCTATACTCCTAAATGGTTCTCCATGCAATTTCCACAATCCTACTAGAGATATCCGTCAGGGAGATCCTCTATCCCCCTTCTTATTTATCATCTGTATGGAAGCCCTGTCGAGAACTCTTTTAAAAGATGAAACACAAGGGCTTATCCATGGAGTTGAAGTTACGAAATCCGCCCCTTCTATTAGTCACCTACTTTTGGCAGATGACTGCCTAGTCTTCTGCAAAGACACTAATAGAGAAACACATTGTATTCGGAATCTCTTTGAGAGATTTAGTGAAGGATTTGGTCAGCTTATAAACTTCACTAAGTCAGGGGTTTTCTTCAGCAATAACACCCCTCCCGATCATCGAGAAAGCATAATAAAAATTCTGCAGGTCCAATCCATATCTATCAACGATAGATACCTAGGGGCTCCACTATTTACTAACAGATCTAATGTAATTGCCTTTCATCCTATTGTTGATAATCTTAGAGGAAAACTGAGCTGCTAGAAATAAACTGATCTCAACATAGCAGCTAGAACTGTCCTCATTCAGGTAGTAGCTTTAGAATTCCTAAAACCATCACTAAGGAATTAAATAATATCCAAAGAGATTTCTTTTGAAATAAAGATCGGGACATGCCCAAGGGTATCTGTCTAAAAGCTTGGACGGTCTAGGAATTATAGATCTTGAAACTTATAACTCTGCTGTTATCACCAAAATAAGATGGAGACTTATCCAACAACCAGACTCTCTATGTGGCCAAGTTTTAAAAGCTAAATATTATGAAGATACTGATAGTATGGCCATCTCCCAAATACCATAGGATACATATTCATGGATTTGGAAAGGCATACTCTATGGTATTGCAAACATCCAAGAGACAGGAATCTGGAAAATTGGTAATGGGAAAAGAACAAATATTTGGGAAGATCATTGGCTACAAGACTTTCTTCCTCCTATTGTCAGACCCAATAACTGTCTTGATAATATTCTTAAAGTCTGTGATCTCTTGCAATCCAATAATACTTGGCACACAACTAATATTCTGACTTGGTTTCCTTCAAACCTTGTTAATTCCATTCTAATCACAAAACTTACTACTCCTAATGAAGATGATAGAGTCATTTGGCCACTAACCAAAGAGGGAAATATCTCAGTGAAATCCCTCTATAAAAATTTTATTCAAGCCAATAATATCCCTTATGGTGAGAACCATTGGAGGAAAATATGGAAGCTAAAAATTGATCCTTCAATAAAAAAAAAATTCTATGGAAGTGTACGCATACTATACTCCCCACTAATGCAACATTAGACATAGTGTTATCTTACATTAATCCTAAATGTGGCCTATGTAGTGAAAGAGAAGAGACAGAAACTCATCTATTCATGGACTGCCATTTCGCTAGAGAGATCTGGAGCAATTTATATCTAAGTTCTACTGATATGATTGTCAACCATTCGGATTATCATGCCTGGATGAACAGCTGGTTTTACACGAAAAGACATATATTCAGTAACCTTAACTGGGCTGAAGTCTATGCAATCATAAATTGGCACATACGGAGAGCAAGATGCCTCCTAACCTTTTAAAAGAAAAAAGAAACTCCCTCTGACACTGCTAGAGAAATTATTCAGCATATTAATACTAGATTGGCTGCCAATGATAATGGAAAAGCAAACTATTGTCATATATATTACAATGGAGATCAAGCTAGAGAGCTTCCTATCAATTATAAGCACAATTGGGAAAAACCAGGGTTTCTATGCCATAAAATAAACATTTCAATATTCACACCAACAACTGACAGTGAGAAGGCAAGTTTTAGCTTAATTCTTACTGATTTTGCAGGTTACCGTAAAGGAGCAAAAGGATTTCCAATCTCTTTCACCAACAAATGGGATCTAATTAGGGATGGAGCAACAACATCTTTTCAATGGGCGGTATATCTGAGACACGAAATGGAGTTTGAAAGTGATGAAGAAGAAATCCTGCACCTCCTGATTTAAGAACATGTTGTTGTGATGGGAGGAAGATTCAATAATACTTCAAATAGTAAAGAAAATGGATCTTTAATTAGGAATTATTTTGAAATCACAAAATTAAACACTATAAATTATGTAACTAATGGAGTATCCAGAAACCTTGGAGATTGTGTGGAAGATATCATAGACAACAAATCTGGTCTGGAAACAACCTAAGCTCTATTTTCTTTTGTCTGAGCAATTTCCAATTTGAAAACAATATTGCGTCTCATCCCTATCATGGAAATAATATAAATGATGGGGTGTCTAGTACGGGGTGGTTTAATCCATCGGTTGTAATTCCTCTCTTTTTCGGATAAAAGAAAAAGATCCTTGGACATTGGTTTTTGGTACCGTCCAAGAACTCTCTTTGCAGTTAGGTTCACAGATTCAATTCTGTAAATGCTCTAACAACAAGAGAGAGAGATAGAGAGAGAAAGAGAGAGAGAGATAGTCACTTTCCTTGATTGATTTTTTACTCTCGGAGTTGTGTTGAGTTTGTCCATACAGATTTCCTAAGAAAAAGTTGGTGGTGTATTTTGGTACCGCCAGCGTTTTCAATACTGTTAGAGCATTGCTCGGTCGAACTCACAAGTGTTGTTATATCAAGCTTGTTGTCAAATTTAGTTGATCAAAACTATGTCTTGATTTCTACTGTACAATTATTCATGTCTCGGATTAGGATAGATATGTAGTTGAGAATCGGACATCACTGCGTTCTGCCGTTTGAAGTCGAAGGTCAACTGAAGCTTTTGGAGAACTTCTTCAAAAAGCTAAGTGAAAAATGAACCACCTATTTCTCAAGTTATATTCATTTTTTTTATATATGAGACGATGTTGCATGACTAATTAGACTATTGCAGGCATATCAAGAATTTCGAGTCAAGTTTATCTTGGTAATTAGTTCTCGAAATATATATGACTAAGCTTAATAAACACTTGTTCATACTTGAAGAATTTCGGTTAAAAACAATTTATTGTTCATAATCTAAATTGTGATTCAAGATTATCATTCGAAAATAGCTTGGAACAGTGATACGTGTCATTGATGTTATTTGGGAATGTTTCGAATTGATTTAGAGAGAAATATAGAACTACTGAAAATTTGGATACAAGACAGTATGCATACCAGTTTCACAAACTGGAAAAAGCGAAAAACTGTCATAGGTCTGAAGCCGTAGTACATGTACCCAGTACACGTACTGGCGTAGGTATAGTTTGGCAGCGACTTAGTGGTACGCATATCCGGTATCCATACCATAAAAAGTTTGTGAACTTGTGAACCCGAAATGGTATGCATACCGAAAAAGAACTGTTGGTTTTGAAACCGATGTGGTATCCATACCCAGTGCGCAAACCATAAAAGTTATGTAGGATCCGGATCTTATTTTTGTCTTAAGGGTACACATACCCAGTACATGTACCATGACACAAATAGTCACGAACAAGGAAGTACTTGCCAGTTTAATATTTTCAGACGCACATAAAATTATTTCTTTGAGATAATTAGCGTTTGGATAAATCTCTAAAAACACTATATAGACATGATTGATCACATTATAACCTATGTTTGTGACTCAAAATTAAAGTCTTAAGTGTTATATGAAAATGATTAAGCTTATGGTTTAATCGGATAGTTTCGGTTAACCATCTATGAACAATGTCTTTGTACACGGTTCGGTTACGGTCCATCCTAATCAAAGTGTATATCTTGATATGTTAATCACATTTCAAATATTCATCTAACGATGTATATTGTTTGCGTGGTTCCAAAGTTATCTTAGCGTAAACCTAAAACATTTTATACTTTGAAAGTCTATATAAGGGGAACCTCAAGCAACTGGGAATTTTGAATCCCTGACACTATTCTTTGTGTGTCCTAGTTGTAAACTAGAGTCGTCCCCTCCCTAAAACCCATCTAAGGTTTAACGACTAAAAAAGGCTTTACCTAGGGATTCATGAAGCCAGGTCCAACTATCTTTCTCGTGATAGTTCGTGTATCCTGATCTTGTTTGATTGTTGAGATGCTCACTCAAATAAGATAGATATAAATCGCAAAGATCTCTTCGCCTCAAATTTTTGTGATTCCATAGGTTTAATACTTGTGAGGTGAATAACAATCTAGGATGCTCTTCGGGAAGCATACATCCGAATTTTGAGGTTAGCTAGAGTTTGTCTATTGCTATCGATTTCCAGTCTCGCCTTGATCTACAATCAAAAAGGAAATCACACATATAGACTTATATGCGGGAGGCATATTGGTTTAAAGTCTTCACTTGAGTTGATGCAACTCTTAGGCTGTAAAGGACGTCAGCAAAGGGAATCAATTGCACGGAATCCTGCTGATATTCAAGAGGCGTAAGGAATGCGACTGCAACTGAATTGTTTTGAGGGTTTAATTCGGTCTCATCTACATTTCAGTCCAAAGTTAATTGGTAGTAGGCTAGTGTTTGTAGCGGCTTAATACAGTTTGACGTTAAAATCTTGACCAGGTCTGCATTTGCGGTTTCCTCGTTAACAAAATTTCTGGTGCCTGTGTTATTTATTTTCCGCATTATATTATTTATCCTTGTAATTGAAATATTACAGGTTGTATGTAAGTCAATCAAAGTAGATACATCCATCCTTGTTTGTTGGATACAATTTGATTGATTCTTGGATATTGATATTTGGAATCGTCCAAAAACTCTCACACGTAAATCAGGTTCATGGACTAGCCTCTGTAAACTTTGTGATTGTGATAGAAAGAGATATAACTCTAAATATTATCCTTGATTGAGATTCATTAAGTTGACATCTCATAATTGTATTTAATTTTGTCCATATAGGTTTCCCAAGAAAAAGTTAGTGGTGTATTTTGGTATCCCCGCATTTTCACATACTGATCGAGAAGAGATAGAGATATAAACTCTATATACATATTGTCAAGGATTATTAAGTTGGTCTACTTCTAATTGTATTAGGTTTTGTCCATACAGGTTGCTGAACGAAAAAGTTAGTGGTGTATTTGGTGTACCCGCGTTTTCAATTGGTATTTGAGCAGGAAAATATGCTTAGAACTAACAAGTCTATGTTTGTGGCAATATGAATTATGGAGAAGAGTGAAATCTCTATTAACGTACCACCATCCTTCGATGACACAAATTACTTATGGTGAAAAATAACTATACGATCTTTCTTACAAGCTCATGATTTTATGACATGGTTTCTTGCTGTAAGAGGATTTAATATTTCAACGACCGGAGAATGAGAAGTTAATGCTCCAAAAGGCATGGAAATATATAACGATGTCGAAATCAGTGATGCTAAACACAACTCTGATTGACTGAGTGCTATTATCCATCCTATAAGCCAAAATCTTCAACATCATGTGTCTATATGCACTAGATCGAAGGATTCTTGGGATATCTTAGAAACCGTATTGGAAGGGAATACCGCAGAGAAATAAGCAAGGTTTCAAAACCTAACTTCTGACTTGGAAAACCTTCATATGGATGATGAAGATTCGTATGAGGAATTTAATCACAAGCTGTTAGAATTAGTGAATGATTGCCATGCACTAAGAAAGGCCATTCCTGAAAGGAATATTGTGATTAAAAATTCTGAGATCTTTACCAGCTTGATACGAGTCTCATGTCATCACTGACGGAAACGATTTTACTACACTTTCCAGAAACCCCTTAGTCGGAAAGTTAAAGATCTTTAATCATGAACAAACTCACAGCTAAGGAGAAGACTTCTGCCATAGAAGTTGTGACCAAATCAAGCTCTCCTCCTCCAAAGGTTAGCTTATCTTGGGACGATGAATGATGTGATGATCACGACGAAATTGATACCACCATTTCAATGATCAGATAACATGTCAGAAATCTTCTCAGGAGACGTGGAGAAAGACGTTTTGGAAATCAGAGCTCTAGATCAAACTTTAAAGATGAAATTCCTCTTCAACGATTTAAATATCGTGGGTTTGGACATGTACAAAAGTAACGCCCAAGTAAGGTATCAAGAAAATAATTCTCTCATAGTTTCTCTTAATAACATTCCCGATGAGCTCCCTTTTGAAGGCTTCGCAAAGAATTTTTCCCTTGCTGCAGAAACACCCATTGATCCTAATTCTGACTCAAATAATGTTTCAAATAAGGAGATTATTGAGTTGTTGAAGAGTGAAGAAATTCATCGTGAAAACCTTCGTCTAAATAAAAGTTCGGAAAAGGTTAAAACATCTCCTCATTTGGAAAATCTAGAGGATGATAATCTCAATGAAAATTTCACAAAAACCATATTCTTAAAGAAGAAGAGATTGATACTCTCAAGTGTGACTTAGAAAGGCTCTCCGGAATCTCCGATAAAATCTCAGTTATTTTGTTTGGCCAAAATTCCTTTGGTAACACAAGTCAGATTAGGTTTAAGAGCATACCTCTTTCACCAATAACAATACCTTCATTCTTGCAGGATCCAAGAAGGATGAAGATTTTCATGGTGATAAAAAGAGAACCATACCTTCTGGTAATTTTTCACTTCAAACTGCACTTTTTGTGGTAATTGTGGAATTCTAAAGGGAAGTATCACAGATCGAAGAAAATAGATAAGATTCTTGTCAAGATTCAGAATGACATGGAGAGGATGAATCTAGCCTTGAAGAACTTTACAAACTCTTCAGAGCCTCGATGATAGAAAATAAAAGGAAAGCCCAAAAACGGTAAGAAAAATAAAAATCACCTTGTTGTGACACTAATGGTTAGTTTCCTACTCGCCACATCACTACTTAATCATGGTGATGTGTGCAACCTCATAATATTAACTTGAGAATATGAGGTTTTCACAAAGTTGCATCATGAAAACTATGTTTTATGATGTCAAATTTGCTCAAGTTGTGTTACCGCCTTCTAAGTTATGTATCCTTAGAAAGTAGTCAACGTGTGTATTTTCATGTTAAGGGCATTATAACGGTTCACCAACCCGTAATATACTGGGTCATGAACTTCCTATGGAATGTTTCAAATGAAAACTCAAGTTTTTTTATTTTCTTGAAATTCTTGGTTGAACGACTCTCCACTATATATATGTCATTCATACTCCCTTTTTGTAAGAAGGTAGAGAATAATGGCTCCAATAACAAGAGGTGTTATGAAGAAAGATGCAATAGAAGATGTCGACGCTTTTCTTTGTGAAGGAATAAAGTCGTCAAGAACTAAGAAAGAAAAATCTTCAGAAGATGCAAACTTTTCCTCTAATACATGTCTATTTTCAACATGTTATCATGACAATAATTTTAGAACTAAGGTGGAGGAGTTCGTAACAAGTTGAAACGATCTATTGTTTAAGATTAATCACTCCTTAAAAGAGGTAACTCACTATGAACAAAAACTTAATTTGCGAAAAAATACCTTGTCCAGTCATGGAGAAGAGCTTAATGAGTTAACTGATATCTCTGAAGATGTAAGAGAACTGAGTGATCCAATTATCAATGGGTGTTTCAATAATGAGAAGGAATTCTCCGCACAATCTCTTAGGTATGAGTTCTCGCGTTACTAGTTAAGTCCTTGTAGGAATTTATTCTTATTGTTTAAGAAGGAACACTAGCTTTTGGAGTAGTTCTTATGTATTACATTAGCTATTCCAAATACCATCATCTTGCATGTATGTAGTTTATTTAATTAAATTTAATTTTGGAAAATGACTTGCAATACCTAATCTTCATGGATTATATGCATGTATTGCTTATTTTATGAGATTTTTTCTTTGATATCATATTCAGGTGATTAGAACATACATCTCATATTTCTCATAGGTTAAGTTGTTAACTCTTGTAAAAGAGGAGTAAACCATTTTGAGAATGGAAATATTGATTTCTCTTCTTACTTCCTTGATCGCATAACCGCCAGGGATAAGTGGTGAACTTTAATCTCTACGTTCGTAAATGGCTAGAGAAGTTATAATTATTATGTCGAGTCATATCGCACTAATTGCTCTCTTGTTCGCAACTTGCATACAAAATAGTTTCTGTCGATGATTATTTTTCTCACAGAAATATTTTATCTTAGTGCTTCTAACATTCAGATCGTTGTTTTTAACTTATTTGTTCGTAACTGGCGAGAAAAGAGAAAAATATTGGGATACAAATTTACTTTGTTCATAACTGGCGAGTAAGTTTGTTAATGTCCAAAGAAAATCATTCTCTTGTGATTAGAGTAAAGGTCGTTCATGTTGTTCTTTCTAGAATGACATCAAATGAGGGAGAGTTCTTTTGAAGTTGTGCTTAAACATAATATATTTGTGGGGAGAGCGGATGTGGAACTGTAGGAGATTCTTGTACCTATACGTCTTCTTGGCGCAAAACCGAGTTGTCTTGGTAAAAACGTTTAAACTAAAAGCTGATATGTGTTCTCTAGTATTGAATACTCTTTTGTTTAATTCATTGTGATCCTTATTTTTCGCCTTTTTTCCAATTTTGTTGACAAAAAGGGCGGGAATTATTAAGTAGTATCTTACTACGATATATGGCTAGCATTATATAAGGGGGAGTGAATTATATTATCTATAGGTTTTACCTATATTGCAAAAGGTGTAACTATTGACTAAGGGGGAGAACACATCACTGTAGTATTGCTTCAAAGTTGCAGTGTAATTGAACTTTGAGGAAGGTATCAGTATTATGTTTCTCTATAAAAACCAATGAGTAGAGTGATTTTTCCATTCTAACAAAGCTATTTTTGAGTATTCTCATAAGTTGTTATTGCTACGGATCTTCAACAACAAAGGTGTTGAACGAACATATGCAGAACTATAAAAGAACTTTAATTACGAAGAATTTAAGACTTTCGTTGAAGAACCAAGGAAATCAAGCATAGTGGATTTTGAGTTGAAAAATTTATTTATTCTGAATCCATATATATATTGAATAGTTTTGTCACTAAAATTGACAAAAGGGGAGATTGTTTGATCAATGCTCGGTTGAACCCACATGTTTTGTTATCTCAAGCTTGTTGTCAATGTTAGATGATCAAAATTATATCTTGATTTCTAGTCTACTAAG
Organism: Papaver somniferum; assembly: GCF_003573695.1. Classification (NCBI taxonomy): domain Eukaryota; kingdom Viridiplantae; phylum Streptophyta; class Magnoliopsida; order Ranunculales; family Papaveraceae; genus Papaver; species Papaver somniferum. The sequence continues at coordinate 92,338,668 of NC_039366.1, read as the reverse complement.
TCAAGTCTCGGACTAGGTTAGAATTCGGTAGTTGAGTATCAGAAATTACCCTCGAAGACTGAAGATCGACGAATACATTTGGAGAACTTCTGTATCAGGTATGTGAAGACTCAAAACAATAATATTTTACTAAATATCTTACCATTTTATATTTTGATACTATGTCGTATGACTTCTAATAGATTTACAAATAAGAAATTTCGAGTCAAGCTTGTCTTCTTAAAAATATCAAAATATGATTCTAGAAAAGATGTTCAATGGTCCTTAACAATATTAGTTCAGAACAATTTATTGTTTGAGAATTAATTTGTGGATCAATTGGAAATTGCTCATATAGTGATTTTATCACTTGGGAGTGTTTCAAACATCATAAGAGAGAAACCCGTGAACTTCTGATATTTCTGCTCAGGTAAGTTGGTAAACCACTCCGCAAACCATAGATATATGAGTTTCAGAAATACAGGGAAGGTTGGTGAACCAGTTCGCAAATTTTAAGTTCAGTTGGGGATAGTTCGTTAACCCGGTTCACGAACCGTGGCGAACTAAAATTTTGTGTTGGTATCAATAGGCTAGCAGTTGGCAAACCTAGTTCACGAACCGTAGAAATCTGAGTTCGAGAGTCTTGTAGGATTATGCAACCTAGTTCACGAACTGTGGCACCCTGACTCGTGAACAAGCCTTACGGTTCACGAATCGTTTCCCCAACGGTCCTAGTAAAATTTAGCAGATGCTCTGGGTCTTATTTTTTTAAAATATGTTTGGTATTTCCATGACTCTTTTAAACACTTCTAAGACTTCATTGATCAAACGCTTATGTGTGTACATCATGATTAAATTCTTAAGTGTTTTAATGAACAACAATTTGCAAATTATTCACATGACATATTTGCCAAATCGAACAGTCATTATACATGGTTCCGTAACCGAACCATAGTGTGTACTATTTTATTGTATTTTCAAGACTAAAAGTGTTTGCTTGATTCTCAAGTTATATTAGATTGAATTCTAAGTAAATCCCCAGTCTTGAAAAACTATAAATATATATGCTCTTTCACATAGGAAATTCAATCCTTGGTACTTTGTGTCATAGTTGTTGCTAGAGTCATCCTCTATTGACCTAGGTTTTCACTGAGAAACATAATTTGGTCCACGACTAAAAGACTCCGCTTTGGGGATTCGTGAAGCCAGGTCCGACTATCTTTACCTTGATAGTTCGTGTATCCTCATCTTGATTTTTTGTTATCGAGGTTCTCGTAGTCTCATTTAGGCAAGATAGATAAAAATCACAAGTTCTCTTCGTCTCAGACTTTGTGATTCCTCAAGATAGCTAGATATATGAAAATTGATCTTAAGTGATTTTCTGAAGATTGTTCTTAAAAGGTGGTAAAAGATACAGGCTTCTCATCTAAGTGAGTGTAAGTGTTACGGATTATGAGTTTTGCTAGCCATGTCTATTGCAAACAGATTTCCAAGACTTGATTTTTGATTTAAAGGGAAATCAAATCGGCTTATCTGTTAGAGGCAGATTTGTATTAAAAGTTTTCACTTAGGTTGAAGCGACTCTTAGAATGTAAAAGACGTCAACTAAGAGAATTGATTGCAAAGAGCCTTGCGAGGTTCAAGAGACGTAGGAATTGCGACTGTAACTGAATCGCTTGAAGGGTGGATTCGGCCTCAACCACATTCCGGTCTGAAGCTTGATAGTAGGATAGTGTTTGTAACGACAATACAATTTGGTGTTCTAATATGGACGAGGTCCCGGGGTTTTTCTGCAGTAGCGGTTCCCTCGTTAACAAAACTCCTGATGTCTTGTGTTTTTCCTTTTCCTCATTATATTGTTTATATTTATAATTGGATTTACGCAAGTTTTACGTATTCAATCTTTGCATATGCGTCCATCTAATTGTGATCGATTACGAGACTCGTTTCTTATAGAATTCTTATCTTGAAAGATAGATAACAGGTTTTTATTACTTTGCATCATTCCAATTGGCTTATTTAGATACGATTAGATTGATCTTGGATATTGGTTTTTGAGATCGTCGAAGTACTCATCTTAACAATCGGGTTCATAGACTCCTTGTTTATATATATAATGATTGAGATGATATAAAGTGATATAAACTATATATACATATTTTCAAGGATCGTTAAGTTGGTCTACTTGCGATCGTATTAGGTTTTTTCCATACAGGTTGCCAAAAAAAAGTTGGTGGTGTATTTGGTACCATCGCGTTTTCAAGTACAATTATGAATCAGTTTAAATTACAAAAAGAACTACATCAACGGAGGTTGAAACAACTTGATTATAAGGAAACTGGAGACAAATAACTAATCAACACTCTGATGCTCGTATATTTGGGCCAAATACCTAGAGTTCTAGAGCCAAAAAGAAGTATTCCCAAGAATATATACGTACCGAGGGAGGGAATTTTACCATCGAATGCTGATGCACGATTATTTTCTTCCCAGTTGTGTGTACTCTGATCAAAATTTCCAAGGTCGATTCCGCATGTCGTGACACCTGGTTTAAAAGATTATTTCTGAGCTTTGTCGAGTAGAACCTCAATGTAATTATCAGTTTGATGCACTAAATATTAGAGATCATAGTACTGAATAAAAGGTTACTTCGTCTCTAAGGATTCTAGGTTATGGCAAAAAGTTAATTCAAACAATAAGTACCTTCGTATGGACAAAATAACTTCATTCACTTATCTTTCATTGTTTTGCGAGTCGTAATTAATTGTTTTGGTCCAATGTATTTACGAAAACCAACCGAAGAAGATGTTAGAAAAATATTAAGGGAAAATGCGGATATGGGATTCCCTGGAATGCTATAGGTAGTCTTGATTATATGCATTGGATATGGAAGGGATGCCCTACTTATTGGGCCGGTCAATACTCGAAACCAGTCGTTATCCTTGAAGTTGATATTTCTTATGATTATTGGATATGGCACTCTTTTTTTGGTCTTCCAGATTCACAAAATGATATTAATTTTTTGCACAAGTCGCCTCTGTTTGAAGATCTAAAGTATGAAATTTGTCCCCAAGTCCGTTTCACAATCAATGACCATCAATACACTCATGGGTGTTATCTTTCGGATGGCATCCATAAAAAATAGTCAACCTTGGTTAATGTTATCGTCAGCCCCCTGCCTGAGAATTGGGTCGTTCATACCGCCATTTTAACGAACGTTAAATGGCGTTGAGGAATGATGTGGAACGAGATTTTGGAATTTTCACTATCATTTGTGGGCCATATCATGGTTTAAGTCCACGTAAAATGCACAAGACTATGCTCACTTGCATAATTCTACATAACATGGTAATTCAGGAAACCCGTTAGTTCAGGAAACTCGTCGTGATAAAGAGTGGACTAACTATGAAGACGAAGATTTGAGGCCTGAGATTCAACTAGAAAGAGGCTTTTTTGCAAGAAACTATGGGAAAATGACTAATTACATTGAAAAGCGGATATGTGTGACAATTTAAGAGAAGATTTGTGAGTGAATCTTTGGGCAGAGTATGGAAGAATCGGTGGGCGTAATTATTAAGTTTTATTTCACGTGAGTTTAATAATTATTAATTTGTTTGTAGTTTGTTATTCAATATTAGTTTTTATATAAAATATTCAATTGTCACTTAGCGATTTTCAGTTGATTGAGTGATAAACACCCTATCGCCAACGACTAGTTTTCCCAACGACTTTCAATATATCCCCTATATATACACCCACTCATCCCATTTAAAAATTACACCTTCTACTCTCACTAAATCAACATGCCTAATCCTAACTTTACTTTAGACGAAGATTTATCTCTTTGCAGTGACTAGGTAAGATATTATACGAAGAGGGAAGAAGAACGACACCAAGCTGGTTCAGTCAGTCAGAATTATTGGGGTAAGTTCACGAGATCTTTTACAATGACACAGGTAACCCTCATAATCGGGGTCATGCAAAATTGTTATGTTGATTATTTGACATAAGAAAACAAGTTGAAGATTTTATAGCTTTGGTCCGAATTGTAAGCCGATATAGACTTAGTGGTGAAACCTATGATGACATTGTTGTGCGCTCTCGAGAGGAATGATAAAGATGAAAACGAAAAGATTTTGAATACGAAGTTCATTTTCACGTCCTCAAGGAGTTTCTCATTACCTCCGTACGAGATTTTAATACGATGATGTTAAATGTTGTATTGTAATTAAGTTAAATGCGGTGTGGTGTTATAATTAAGTTAAATGTGGTGTGATGTTATGATTAATTTAAACTTATTAAGTTGAAATGCAACAACATTTCAAATTAAACAGATTTTAATTTCAAATTAATATTAAGTAGAATGTAACCACATTTCAAGTTAAAATTCAATATTTCAAATTAATTAATTAATCATTTACTCTAGAGGTAGTAATACATCGAACTCATCATCGTAATCATCATCAGTTGGGTTGTTATTAAATCCAACTTGTTGTTCAATCTGTTCTTGTAGCTTGTCAAGTTCGAGTTGTCGCACATGTTTTTGTTGGGGAATTAGTAATTGAAATGTCCTCTAGAAGAATGTTATGATTGTCATAGTCATTGACAATTTTTTCTCGAGAAACCCAACCTTTTTTCATCTCCCTGTTTTGAAATTTACTATCAACCGCTCTTTGCTTCTCAACGGTCTTCTGATGTTCTATAAACTCTGCCATGTTAAAATCATCGGAGTTCCCATCTTCTTGAGATAATTTTATAACCAGTCTTGCTCTATTTCTTCCTAGAAGATTTTTATTAACATCATCATTATTGAGAACTAAGCTGACATTTGGGTTTTTCGGGGTTTCTCGTGAATAATTTGATGGACCTGGTGAAAATGGTGAAGAATTTGGTGTTGAGGGAGAAAAATTGTATGGTGACCTTTTAGGTACTTGTTTATTAATTAGCTGCTAACACATCTGGATTATATTTGTTTAACACCTTCTTAAAACACAGGGGATACTAAATACACCCAACCTTTTCGTTCGACAACCTGTATAGACAAAACTTTACACGGTTGCAAGTAGACCAACTTAATGATCCTTGACAATATGTATATAGAGTTAATATCTCAACCTCTACCCAATCAGTATGTATATAGACATAGGGTCCGTGAACCTGATTGTTAAGCAGAGTACTTGGAAGATCTCAAAAATCAATCCAAAATCAATCTAGTCGTATCCAAATAATTCAATAGGAATTATGCCAAGTGATTAAACTTGTTATCTATCTTTCAAGATATGAATTATACAAGAAACAAGTCTCCTAATCGATTACAATTAAGTGGACGTATCTACTTAGATTGAATACGTACAAACCTGTGTAAATACAATTATAAATATAGACAATATAATGCGGAAAAGGAAAAACACAAGACACTAGAAATTTTGTTAACGAGGAAACCGCAATAGCAGAAAAACCACGGGACCTCGTCCAGATTGAACACCACATTGTATTAAGCCGCTACAAATACTTGTTTACTGTCAAACTTCGGATTGGAATGTAGTTGAGACCAAATCCACCCTCCAAGCGATTCAGTTACAACCGCTCTCCTTATGTCTCTTGGACCTCGCAAGGTTTTATGCACTAGATTCCCTTAGCTGACGTCCTTTACATCCTAAGAGTTGCTTCAGCCAAAGTGAAGAATTTTGATACCAGTCTGCCTCTAACATATAAGCCTATTTGATTTATGTTAAGATCAAAGATCAAGGTGTGGAAACATGTTTGCAATAGCAAGCTAGCAAGCCTCACAAATCTGGAACTTACGACTCTCAAAGAGCAACCTATATTCTTAACCACCTCTCAAGAACAATCGTCGAAAGATCAACTAAGATCAGTCTTTAGATATCTATCTTGAGGAATCACAAAGTCTGAGACGAAGAGAACTTTGTGATTACCATCTACCTTGCCTGAAAGAGATTACGAAAACCTCGATAACATAAAAGCAAGATCAGGATTCACGAACTATCAAGGTAAAGTTAGTCGGACCTGGCTTCATGAATCCCCAAGTGAAGTCTTTTTAGTCGTAGACCTAAAAGGTCAATATAGGCGACTCTAGAATCAATTAGGACACAAAGTGTCAGGGATTGATTTTCCCATTGACAGAGATGCTCTATTTATAGTTTTTAAAGACCAGCGTTAGCTTAAAATTCAAGCTAAGATAACTTGATAATCGATCAAACACAATAGATCTTCAAACTATGATAGAAGAATGTACACGTAGGTTCGGTTACTGAACCGTGTGTAATGACTGTTCGGTTTGGAAAGTTAGCCAAAGAACTAAAAGCTACTTGATGTTCAACACCTAAGAAATGGTTCCAAAGAATCTAGCTGAGCTAATATCATCAACATCTAACAAACATCTAGTTATTTTGTTTTTGTTAATGGTTAACCGAAGAAGAGAAAGATAAAGAGGGAAGCAGAACAAAAGGGAAAAATAAATATACTGGGAGAGAATGTATTTTTGTACAACGTTGGAGAAAGAACGCGCAATTAGGGGACACCTTTATTAATTGGGGGATATGAATTAATATTCCTATCCTTAGAATCCTGGTAAGGGGTGTTTTGTTTTTGTTAATGGTTAACCGAAGAAGAGAAAGATAAAGAGGGAAGCAGAACAAAAGGGAAAAATAAATATACTGGGAGAGAATGTATTTTTGTACAACGTTGGAGAAAGAACGCGCAATTAGGGGACACCTTTATTAATTGGGGGATATGAATTAATATTCCTATCCTTAGAATCCTGATAAGGGGTGTTTTTTGGGTGCGAAATTACTAAGTTACCCTTTCTCATATATAGAACATAAAATCCAGATGTAGAACCTAAAATTAGCATAAACTAAATGGTTTTCATCCTTTCTATACAACTCCATTCATTTAACTAAGATTTTATTGGAATATAACTTGATTTAAATTTGAAAGAAAATCGGCACTGTTGGCGTTATGAAGACCATGCCGGCTGAAATTGTCGGCACTGTCACGTGATGAAGGCCATGCCGATACAGATAGTCGGTATTGTTGCTATGATGAAGACCGCGCTGGCACAAACAATCGGTATTGTCGTCATGATGAAGACCATGCCGGCACATTCAACAATGGTGATGACTTATAACAATCAGTGAGGAACTAAAGATGAAAATGACCTACAACTCATTATTATAAAGATTGATCTGAAAATGTAGATGGGAACCATCTGTTACTATCATGTATATTTAAATTCTATCCAACTGGCAAGGTTCGTGGACATAAATTAATTATTCTGCTAATGCATACGTCTTGATGGAACTATTACATTCCTTGTGTTGCATATAAGCTTAGAAGCTCAATATCAATCATCTGAACTATTACATTCCATGTATGCCGAAAATGATTTCCTTCTTTCTACCGGCATTCTAGTGGTTTAACCCTAATACTAAACTACTTATATTGGTTGGTATCTGTGGACATCAGAATGTGCAAACAATGATAAATCTTATGGAGATTCCTCGAGGAAATGGTTTCACAAGTATCTCAGCATACGTAACTGATATGATCGAGATGAATGACAAGTGACAATAATACTGCGATGTTTATTCCTGATTATCCAGAAGATAATAATCATCGAGGCAGTGAGCATTCGTCATCTTTGGATCGAATCAAAGATGAAGGCCATGTAGTGGTTCAGCATTGTATCTGCGATGAATGTTATGCCGGCAGTGAGTAAGTAATAAAAAAAATTCTCTGGATCCAATTTCATCAAAGTCGACACTGTTTATGATGCAATATCAATGCTGGAAGTGTTTTTTTTTTATTCAACACCGGCGATAGTTTGACATATGCAGACTTTTCAGATACCATGTCGGCTTTAGGAAGGGGAACGTTTTGGTTTTCTTCTCCTTTTTTCTTTTTCTTCTCTCTGAAACCAACTCATCTTCTTTCATGGAAACTAAAATTTACTACATATACATGAATTGTTAACTTCTTTTGGAAATGATTTAGCTTAATAGGAAGAAGATATTTGTTTTAAAGTTGTGTTGAGATAGTTAAGAAGAATATTAAATAAGCTGTGTAGAGACGCAGTTATAATTTCAACTAGATAGAATTAAGTATTTGCTTTTGCATTTCGGCATTGTCTCTATATAAAACTTGTTACGTCGGCTACCCATAAAATTATTGAATTGCTGCCAAATTTTGAACTAAGTGCCGGCATGATAGATGACCAACACAGAACGCCGGTAGTTTATGCCGGCGTGCTCGATAAAAATTTACCAATGCCGGTCAAATATTCTATGGTATGTGAAAAATAAATTTGGGGATACGGTGAATGCCATGCCACCAAACTGTTTCAGTATTGTTTCGCAATTTCATATCAATGCCGGCTGTGAGTAGGTAACAAAACGAGATTCTCTAGATCGAATTTCATAACTACTGGCATTGTTTATGATGAAAAATCAATGCCGCAAGTGTTGCCATCATGCTCGTGTTTTTGTGCGCCAAAGCCTGCGGAAGCGTTAGGTTTGCACTACTACGAAGGTATCTCAATATCGCCAAGAACACAATCACACACACAATAAGAACATGTATTTAACGAGGTTGAATCCTCGGGAAGGAATAATCAATTTTATATATCACCGTATAGGTTGGAATATACAGAGCCTTAGACGAGAAGAAGAGAACTCTTACTTAGTTCTGGTGTGTTTTTTCTAGTTCTCTCTATGGCTATTTATACACATCAATAGGACTGGACATATTCCTTAACAAGGATAACTTTCCTACAAGTATAGTGTTTCCTAACTTAGCTCTAACAGACAAACCTCTTAAGCTGCTATACTTAGGACACAAGTACTTGGTTTCCTTAACCAACTAGATTTCCTAATCTAGACCTTGACCGACCTACCAACAATTCTCCACCTCGGATCATACATTCATGCATGAGACGATCAATAGACAAAATCACCTCCATCTTCTAACGTCGATTGAACCATTACTGGCTGTCTACATATCCTCAGTAGGAATCAAACCCGACCGTAGTTCTCTCAAATGGCCTTGCTAGAAGACCTCCACCAGGTTGTTAAGAACCTTTACCCCAAAAAGGGCCTTTCACCAAACCGGAAGGATGTGGATCAATTTCAAACAATGTTGAAACTTGATCCCAGATACTAATTTAGTCAACATATCAGCTGGATTGTCTTTGCTATCGATCTTCACAAGTAGAATGTCTTCTTCTTCAAAAATTTCTCTCACGAAGTGAAATCGTACGTCTATATGTTTGGTTCTAGCATGATGCACTTGATTCTTAGCAAAATAAATTGCACTTAGACTATCACAATGCACATGCAGTTGGTCTTGCAAAACTCCTAAGTCATCTAGCAAATCTTGTAACCATATAACCTCCTTAAATGCCTCAGTCACTGTCATATATTCTGCCTCCGTAGTTGAAAGCGCCACAGTAGACTGCAAGATTGATCTCCAACTTACTGGTGCCCCTGCTATGGTAAATACATACCCTGTAGTTGAACGTCTTTTGTCCAAATCACCAGCATAGTCAGAATCCACATACCCAACACACAACTGATTGTTACTTCTATCCTTCACAAATTCCAAGCCAACATTAACCGTATCGTAAATATACCTCAAAACCATTACACAGCTTGCCAATATTCCTTACCAGAACAATGCATATAACGGCTGACCATACTAACAACATGTGAAATGTTCGGCCTTGTACATACCATCGTATACATCAAGCTACCAATAGCCTCATCATATGGGACTTGGGCCATATACTTTCGATCTTCTTCAGTAGTGGGAGACATACGGGCATTCAACTTAAAATGAGCAGCAAGGGGAGTACTTACAGATTTAGTTCCATCATAGAAACCAAACTTCTGTAACACTTTATTCAAATATGCCTTTTGGGACAAACAAACCTTACCCTTCTCTCTGTTATGTTGAATCTCCATACCAAGAATCTTCTTAGCTTCTAACCAGATCTTTCATCTCAAACTCAGATGACAACTTGTTATTCAAATTACTAATCTCTTTCTTGTTATTCGATGCTATCAGCATATCATCGACATACAAGAGAAAATATATGAAAGACCCATCACGTAGCTTCTTAAAGTATACACAATGGTCATAGTGACTTCTTGTGTATGTTTGGCCTATCATAAACTGGTCAAATCGCTTGTACCATTGTCTTGGAGACTGCTTGAGCCCGTACAATGATCTCTTCAGTTTACATACACAATCTTCTTTTCCAACGACCTTGAACCCACTCGGCTGAGTCATATAGATCTCCTCTTCTAGATCACCATGTAAGAATGTTGTCTTAACATCTAGCTGAACTAGGTCTAAATCATATTGTGCTACTAGGGCCAACAAAATACGGATTGATAAGTGTTTTACCACCGGAGAGAACACCTCATTGTAGTCAATCCCTTCTCTTTGGGCATAACCTTTTGCAACTAACCTTGCCTTGTAGCGTACTTGATTCAACGAAGATCCTTCTTTCTTAGCATATACCCACTTGCACCCTATGGCTTCTTACCGTTCAGAAGCTTCATAAGAATCCATGTGCCATTCTTGTAAAGAGACTCCATCTCGTCCTGCATTGCACCTTCCCATTCTTTACACTCTACATTGCGTACAACTTCTAAATAGGAAGTAGGAGTACCATCTTCAACAACTGGTAATGCATAAGCAATGTAATCATTCATCCAACCAGGCTTCCTGGTTGATCTTCTTGGTTTGATGGTTGCTATGGTCTACGTGACCGTAGCTTCTATATCTTCTACTGACTCTTGTTCCTCTTCCTCAACAGCGTCACTATCATTTGGAACTTCAACAACCACTTCTCTTGCAGACCCACTGTCTTCAGATGTATTCTAAATAGATACAAACTTAACCGGAAGTGGTGGAGTTGCATCAATCTCCACCTGCTGCAAAGGCTCATTAGTATTGTTGCTTATGTTCTCCACCTGCCGAGAACCCCAAGACTTTACCATAGACATCTCATCAAATGTGACATCTCTACTCATGATTATCTTCTTCTCAACTGGATTCCAAATCTTGAACCCTTTTACTCCACTCTTCATACCCACAAAGATTCCTTTCACAGCACGGCTATCAAGCTTGTTTTCACTAACATGATACCATGCAGGACAACCAAAGATATGAATTGAGCCATAATCATAAGCTGGCTTACCAAACCACTTCTCCATAGGAGTTTTACCTTCTAATGCAGTTGATGGCAACCTATTAATGAGGAAGCACGCATACGTAACTGCCTCAGCCCAAAACGGCTTACCTGATAACATATACCGTACCTTCTCCAGCAAAGTACGATTCATGCGTTCAGCTACCCCCTTTTGTTGCGGTGTCTTCTTAACTGTGAAGTGCCTTTTTATCCCCTCATCCTGACATACTTGCAAGAATGGATCACTCTTGTACTCTCCACCATTGTCCGAACGTAGTACTTTGATCTTTCTGCCAGTTTGAGTCTCAGTTGCATTTTTCCACCTCACAAAGACTTCTAGAACTTCATCCTTATGCCTCATGGTGTACACCCATACACGCCTAGAATAGTCATCAATGAACGACATAAACCAATGTTTCCCTCCCAATTATGCATTCTTGGAAGGACCCCAAACATCTGAGTGAACATAGCCAAGAACTCCACTAGTATTTTGGATAGCTGTGCCAAAGCTTTTTCTTGTTTTCTTGCCCTTAACACAATGTTCACAAAGTGCTAACTTGCAGGCGATAACACCTTTCAACAAGTCTTGTTAAATCAACATATGCAACGACTTTTCACCTGCATGTGCAAGTCTCATGTGCCATAGCTTCATCTTCTCGGTAGCTGCACTCTCGATGTGTTCAGAAATAGACACATCCCCTGTTATTGTACTCCCATTCAAGTAATACAAGTTATGATGACGTGTGCCCTTCATGATTACCATAGATCCAGAGATTACCTTTAGAACACCATTTTCAGCGACTAACTTGTAGCCCTTAGGTTCCAAAGTTCCGAGCGAAATCAAATTCTTCTTTATGGCAGGTACAAATCTTACCTCCTTCAGCTCTCTAACCATACCATCATGCATCTTCATACGAACACTACCAATCCCAATCACCCTGCAGGTATGATTGTTTCCCATACGTATTTCTCTATCAAGATCTTCAAAACTTGAGAACCAGTCCCGATATGGACATATATGATACGTTGCTCCAGTATCTAATACCCATGTACCATCTGTAATAGTACAAGCTGATGGTGTCACAGTTAGCGAGAAATCAGAAGCATCATTTGATTCTTCATTACCTTTAGCAATGTTCACCTCAGTATTACTATTATCTCCTTATCTTGCCTTACAGTTGGTACAATCCTTAGCCCAATGACCAAAGTCATGGCACCAAGCACACTCATCTTTCTGCAGTCACATTCTACTCTTAGAACATTCTCTACCTTTTCCATAACCACCATTCTTCCTTCTCCTGTTTGTTGAACGACCTCTTACAAGAAGCAAGTCATTATTAGCTTCACTTGCAAGGTCTTCACGATCCATCTTCCTAAACTCCTCACCACGTAATGCTGTAGTTACCTCAGCGTATGGCATCTTATCCTTTCCGTGCATTAATGCTTTAATCATGGGTTCATACTTTTCAGGAAGATAGTTTATCAGACACAAAGCTTGTTCCTCGTCGTTGATCTTCTCATCGTAGTTAACCAACTCAGCAAGAAGTTTATTATATGAATCTAGGTGCTCGGTTAGGGTTGCACCTTTCTTCATGTTATAGCCATACAAATTCCTTTTAAGATGTATCTTATTGGCCACATTCTTCACAAGGTATTCTTTCTCTAGCTTTTCCCAGAGATCCTTAGTTGAAGTCTCGTGATGATAATTAACTCTTAATGCAGTTGCTAAACACCCTCGTATCGAAGCAAGACATAATCTGTTCATCTTGTTCCACTGCTTATCAGACATTTCAACTGGCTGATCTTCTAGAGCTTCTTCTAGGTCAAGATGAACAAGAGCATCCATTATGTATGTTCTCCATAAACCAAAGTTATTGGTTCCTGCAAAGTTTTCTACCTTGAGTTGTGATCTATGTGAATGAAGTATTTCTTCTTTTGTTTCTTTATCTTTACTTGTGGACTCCGAATGTCCTCCTAAAGGATCTTTCAAATTAACTGGTTTATCCCCTCCAACCATTGTTCTCAAACAACCAAATATAGATAAAAAACAGAACCTTTGAGATTAGTATTACCTCAAGCAATCTTCAGAAAAAATACATTCACTTCAACTTCAATCTGAGTACCCGTATCCAAGAGCGTCTCTTTGCTCTGATACCAATTGTTGTGCCAAAGCCTGCGAAAGCGTTAGGTTTGCACTACTACGAAGGTATCTCAATATCGCCAAGAACACAATCACATACACAAGAAGAACAAGTATTTAACGAGGTTGTCAGGAAGAAACAAACAATTTTATATATCACTGTATAGGTTGGAATATACAAAGCCTTAGACGAGAAGAAGAGAACTCTTACTTAGTTCTGGTGTGTTTTCTCTAGTTCTCTCTATGGCTATTTATACACATCAATAGGACTGAACACATTCCTTAACAAGGATTACTTTCCTACAAGTATAGGGTTTCCTAACTTAGCTCTAAGAGACAAACCTCTTAAGATGCTATACTTAGGACACAAGTACTTGGTTTCCTTAACCAACTAGATTTTCTAATCTAGACCTTGACCGACCTACCAACAGTTTTTTATTCAATGCAGGCTTTAGTTTGATAAAGCATACAAAAAAGCCCTTTATTAAAACGTACAATGCCGTCACTGTGATTTTTAGAGTTTACTAATTGCTTCTACTAGCAGTGAGCAGTATGCTAACTGCCCAGGATAGATAGTTTTCGACTGTCTTTTCATCGGTCATTTGATATGCAGTATGTTATAAAAACTACTGAAAGGGAGAATAAATGAAGAACAGAATCATGAAATTGGAGTTGAGGAATTTATTTTCTTTCTTTTACTGCATAATAAATTTACAAAAGAGAAAGAAAATTCCTTGGATCCGTATCCGCCAATACACGTCTTTATTTACATATTTTCATATAGTTCTTCTCCCTCTCAGAAGAGCAGCATACAACAGCTCATTCCATGTATCAGGTACACCTGGTAAGCAACAATGACTGCAATCCTGAGAAGCTTTAATTCTCTCTTGAACAATATAATTTTTGTAAATATTTCGATATACTGAAGGATGTGCGTCAGCTCGGTAATATGAAAGCTTACTGACGTTCAGATACAAAACAAGGGTCTTCATTTTCTGAAGAGTGTTTTCTAGCATTTTCAATTGTATAGATGTCGGTTTTTGCGTATGTTTCATTGCTCGGGATTGGATGTGTTGCTAAGTTGCAATCTCCTCCAGTGTTCCATTTCCCTCATCTGCCATATTAAACCACAAGAAGGTTAGGATGAAACAACTAGTCATGTTTAAGGAAAGCTTAGGTAACAACGAGCAAAGTACTGCCGTATTCCTTCCATGAAATGGGTTGATGAATACCATGCCAGCTTAGAGTGATCCGACATGGTACTCATAGTGTTCCGGCATTGAGTTTCCAGGTGCAGCCGTGGCGAATCCAAATTTACATAAAGCGAAGATTCTACCTAACACACTTGTTTGTTGATGACGTAAAGACCTAAAGACATTTCTTTGGTGACTATGTTTACTCATTTCAACCAAATTTTTTTTATACCCAACACTCATACTTGTAATTTCTCCAAAATGATAATGATTTATATAAATCATTTTCAAACTAATCAATTAACTTCACTGATTATGATTAGTCACTAAACATGATTAGTGATGGGTAAATTAGGTATTATCGAAAATCCATGGATATTCGGTAACCCCACTTTACTATTTGGATCCATATTTTGTCCTTTTCCTATATTCCCCAATTAATAAAAGCATCCCCCAATTGCACGTTCTTTAGGAAGTGGGTAGCTAGGTCATTTTCTTGTTTTAAATTATTTTGGTCCTCTAGATAAATAAAAAATCTGATTGGACCCTATAATAAATAACTATATAAGCTTCGGACCGAACAACAAATTTCCCAAACCTAAAACCCTTTAAGGCTTAAACCCACCTCTCCGCCTCCATTGAAAACAATGTATACCTTCTCTTGATATTTTTAGGGTTCTTTAGAAGCTCTGTAAAATTTTCTGTAATGGCAGGACCTCCGAATAAATCCCTGAAGAGAAAGTCAGGGGATTCATTAAAAACACCCAAAACTAAACAGAAATCTAAAGATTCTACCAAAACTCCCGATTCGATTCCTCAAGTTGAAGACGATGTTCCTGATTTCCCTCGTGGTAAGATATTTATCGTTTTCTTAGTTACACCAAATATCGGTACAGTATGATTTGTAATCACACTTGTTTTTACTTTGTTTGTAGGAGGAGGAAGTACTCTGAGTAGGCGTGAAGAGTCTGAAATCCGTGCGGAGGTGGATGCTGAGTTTGCGACGGAATATAGAGAATCAAAAAAGAAGAGTAAAAGGCAGAAAAAGGATACAGTTGAGGATGATGATTTTGGTTCACTTTTTGGTGATGGTATTGCTGGGAAATTACCTAGGTTTGCTAATAGAATCACTTTGAAGGTATAAAATCACTAACTTTCTAATAGAATTTTTCAGCAATTTCTGGAAATGAACGGTTTAACTTGTGTTGGTTACTCAAACACATTGGTGTGTAGTTTGCATGACATTGGTGATGAACTTATGAGTTCTTTGACTTTTCAGAATGTTGCACCTGGAATGAAGCTTTGGGGTGTTATTGCTGAAGTAAATGAGAAAGATATAGCAGTTAGTCTCCCAGGTGGATTACGTGGATTGGTTCGAGCAGATGAGGCATCTGACCTTATTGCAGAGAATCAAATTAAGGTATCAACTGCCTGCATTTGATAAACTTGGCTTGTCTTTCTGTAGAAAGACAATAAAGTTAAGAGAGGGGGTGATAAATTTTGCTCATTTAATGTTCAATTGCAGGATTCGGAAGGTAACTTTCTGTCCAGCATATTTCATGCTGGTGAACTCGTATCCTGCGTCGTCGTACAAGTTGATGAAGATAAAGGTACGGGCAAAGGGAGGAAAAAGATCTGGCTTTCTTTGCGGCTTGCTGTATTGCATAAGGACTTGACGTGGGATGCGATACAAGAAGGGATGGTATGTTCTTACGCATTTTATTCAGCGGTCTAAGTATGCTAAGCTGTTTTAAACTTTTGTCTTCATTGTATGTCTCGTAGATAGCCACATGATTGTTAGTTTTGTTTGAAAAGTTGTAGGGATTATGATATTTGATTTTTCTCTTTAGCTGGATTGTCAGTAGAGCATGGCTCATCACTTGAGTAAAATTATTATCCCGTACCTAGATGGTCAACACATAAAATGATAGAGCCATTAAGAATGCGGGAGAAAGCTTACTTTGTGTTGTTTTCAAAGAAATGTTGTGTGTCTAATCTGCATGAGCGAATGGCGTTCTCAGATCCAAGCAATTCCAGACATACTTTTGTACTGCACAAAACTATTCTACATGTTGCATTCCAAATACTCAACTGTTAGTGTTTGGCAGAATTTGATTTTTCTGTTTGCCTGTACATTATCTACAGGTGTTAATGGCATACGTGAAAAGCATTGAAGACCATGGTTACATTCTTCATTTTGGGCCTTCTTCCTTTACTGGTTTTCTTTCGAGAAAAAATAAAGGTGAGAAAATGTGAAGTTACAATTTGTATCTCTTTGACTATGTGTGCATTTTCTTTGCGTAGACATGTTAATATACTTGTTAGGTTATTATTTGTATTGCTGGAGAAAATGCAAGCTTCGAATTTAGGCTTTAAGCAATCGGATGCTCATCATCATCTGAAGTTGGGTTTTGCTTATGTATCCCAAAAAAGACAACGGAATGTGGATTTTAAAATGAAAATTCTTGCTTCTGTTACATTTGAATCCATTACAGCAAATATATCCTGGCTCCATGTTTTTTCTTTTCCATTACGTGGATAATCTAGTTATTAATTCTATTAAGTGTTAGTTTGTTTACTTTGTTGTCGATTGTTGATGTGCTTCAGAGCTGTCAGACATTGTTTTGGCTTGCAAGTTGTATAATTAATTTGGCTATTCTGTTTCTTCTCAGATGGAGTCGAGATAAAGGGAAATGCTGGGCAATTATTACAAGGAGTTGTTAAGAGCCTTGATAAGGCTCGTAGGGTTGTTCACTTGAGTGCGGACCCTGATACTGTGTCTAAATCCGTGGTATGCCTTCTTACTCTTTCATATGCTGCTATCGTACTATCATTGTCCATACTTACTTTTTGTTTTCTGTCCACTCTGTATTTCGACTGTCCAGTATTTTAACTTGTCAGCATTTTACAGACCAAGGATCTTAAGGGAATTTCCATCGATCTGCTCGTTCCAGGCATGATGATAAATGCTCGTGTGAAGTCCACCCTTGAAAATGGGATTATGTTATCATTCCTTACTTATTTCACAGGAACTGTAAGACCGTAGCTCTGTTAACTTGTTGGTCAGTTTCTGTTGCTCATCTTGTATCATCTCACATACGTTTAATATTTTCAACAGGCTGATGTTTTTCATTTGCAAAATTCTTTTCCAACCAGAACGTGGCAAGAGGACTATGAACAAAATAAGAAGGTATTTATGTTTCTCCATATGCAACTTGCCAATTGGACCTTGGTATGACTAATGCACGAGTTTCTGCATTTTCGTCTGATTGGTGTTTATTTTTGGGTTAGGTAAACGCTCGGATATTATTTATCGATCCGTCGACTAGGGCTGTTGGTCTCACCATGAACCATCACCTTGTTCATAATAAAGCTCCTCCTTCAGTAAGTCTACTTGACTATAATAAGAAATTAAGTCTACTCTATAATTTTTTCTGCTTTTATTTGCTAGTGGATTGAAAACTTTTTATAGGACGTTTTAAAATAATATTTGCATGAGATAAAAACAACAAGAATCTTAAGTATGTTATGTGTTTTTATTAATGAAAACATTAAGAGAGTTTACGAGTCAAACGCCTAGTTTAGGGCGTATTTTAGCCCTAAAGGCATCAGAATTCGGGAAGCCAAAGAGAAGGACTGTTAAGGTGCGCCAAAGATTATAGAATCAACCTCGTACTTCAGGCATGAATGTGACAGGTTAAGAGATTTGGATGGTGTGTTGATGCATAAGGAGTAAGCATCAAAACGTAGGGCTTTCAACCCCATGAGCAGACCCACGAGAAATAGAACGCTAAATAAGAACTTGAAAGGGTTAAGCCAAATGGGCGCTGCTCTTAAAAAAGTAACTTGTTCAGATTTTGTGGTATTGCAGCATCTTTATACTGAATAACTTGTTCAGATTGTGGTATTACAGCATCTTTATACTCCAATCTGTAATTAGTTGTTACAACCAATACTGCACATAAGGGCATAGTGGCATACCTCTTGCACACTTTTCTCGTTAGGTGTATGAATTCAGGTCTGTGAACCTTTGTAAAACTCGTATGCCCAAGAGTTGAGTCAATGGCAATTTTCGTGTGGGTGTCACCAACTTGGCCTGTTTAGTGACCCTAGAAGAAGTTGATCTGTGGTTCATTTTGCACCAATTTCATCACCACCAATTTCATCACCATTAGGTGGTATTTGCATTTGTGATGTAATGGTTGAGATTGTGATTTTTGTCAATGTCTTTTGTTGCCTGACTAATGATGTGGTTTATCTCTAGCATGTTAAAACTGGTGATATTTATGATGGCGCCCGTGTAGTTAGAGTTGATAGAGGGTTGGGCCTGCTGCTAGAGATTCCTTCAACTCCGATACCAACTCCGGCGTATGTTAGTGTAAGTTCGTATCATTGCATCTGTTTTCTGTTGATTTTCCCATATGTTTTTCACCAGTTAGACCATGCCTGCTGTTTTGAAACTTCTTTTCTTAAATTTAGATATCTGACGTGGCTGATGAGGAAGTTCGGAAGCTGGAGAAGAAGTACAAGGAGGGGAATTCTGTCCGTGCTCGTATTCTAGGATTCAGGCACTTGGAAGGACTTGCATTGGGTATCTTGAAGGTTGTGTCTTGCCCTTAATATATTTTCTCTGCATGCATGGTGCCCACTAAGATTAGAAGCCTTAAAATTACATAAAGAGGATTTATCCGCCAAGGTGTTAATATTGTTTGGTGCCTGGATTCAAATGGTTTACCTCGTGTAATATTTGCAAATTTATACAGACTACAAGTGTGACCCCTTGCTAACAATATATTGTATGTAACGAACTGAACTGTTTTGCATTTGCATTCTGCTTCTGTTATACAAGCCTAGTTCTTTTTAGTATTCAGTATTCAAAGTGTGGTTTCTTAATTTGCTCCCACCATTCTGCTTACTTTATCCAGACTAGTGCGTTTGAGGGATCAGTTTTCACTCACTCAGATGCCAAGCCAGGTATGGTTGTCAAGGGGAAGGTAACCTCCGTCGGGGACTTTGGTGCTTATGTGCAGCTGTCGACTGGTGTGAAGGCACTTTGTCCTCTTACACACATGTCAGAACTTGAAGTCCCAAAGCCTAGGAAGAAATTCAAGGTATTTTCTCTTGGTATAAATTACTCTCATTGTCTGTTACCTCCTAACTGCATTGTATGTGTGAAAAGAATCAATTGTTTATCATTGTGGCAATTGTTCTGTGTAGGTTGGAGCAGATTTAGCATTTCGAGTGCTAGGTTTCAAGTCCAGGCTTATATCAGTCACACACAAAAAGACTCTTGTATGTTCTGTTTCTTGTGTTATTGTTGACTTAGCATTACTTACTATTTTCTTACAGTCTAATGCATTAGGATCTCTGTTGGTCTGTCCTCAGTATTTCAGCCCCTTTACTGGAAGTCGCCCATGATTTTTCTTATCTTCCTATCTTGTTTGCTGTGTTTTCTTCAGGTCAAGTCAAAGCTTGCTATTCTTAGTTCATATGACGATGCTACTGAGGGACTGATAACACATGGATGGATCAAAAAAGTTGAAACACATGGGTGCTTTGTGAACTTCTACAATGGAGTGCAGGGATTTGCTCGTCGGTTAGTTGCACTATATAACCAATCCCTTGCTGTTATACAGACCTTAAACTTGTCTACATGTCTATACATTTCATTCTTGTGCATTTGTGCATATGTGATGATCTTAGTCAGCACTATGCTATGTAATTGCATCTACTTATTTCATGATTTCTTCGTATGTATATGAAATTAGTCCGTGGATAAAGAGGAACCAGTTTGCCCTTTTCAAGAACGTAACTAGGCAACTTTTCTACGTTATCTTTTTGTTTTTTGGTAATTATTGACCATTGTCATTCAGGACTTGTGTTGTTAGATATAGATAGAGAGCTCTGATGATTATCTACACTATAAGCCTCCTAATATATTATTTAATCTTTTTATTCATTAGCTGATTATTTCCTCCCTTAATCAGATCTGAACTTGGATTAGACCCGGGCTGCGAAGCAAGTTCAATGTATCATGCTGGACAAGTCGTGAAATGTAGGGTAATGAGTGCAGTTCCTTCTTCCCGGAGGATCAACATTAGTTTTCTTATGTCTCCAACAAGGTTCGCTTTCATTCTCACTGTGTTTGAATTCTATATCTATGTATGAAGGTGCCACTTATACATTTTTTAAAGCGTTTATGAGGGTTGACTATCTCTTAAATGTAGTAAGAATCTGAAGTAGTTCCTTAGAACCAAGAAAAGAAATGGGGGTGTCATGAATCTTTCAAATGAAGGGGTCTGGCATCCCCCCCTATCCTGTCGAGAGCGTTTAATCCGCCTTAACGGACGGAAAACTCCTATCTGAGAAGTTCATTAAAGAAGTTCAAAGTTCCCGTACAAGTGTAAGCTTTAGAAGAGAAGGAGTTTATAAACTTCTGTTCTTTAAATCGACGGTTGTGATGTCTGGTCTCCACTAGCTTTGAAGGTTAGCCTATTGATTTTTGGGCATAAGGAATCTTTAACTGAGCAAGGCGTATTTGAGACTGTGACCTTTCTTGTAAAGGCTTTACAGATGGTCTTTAAGATCAAACCCAGATATAAATGCCATTCAAGCACAAGTGTTAAGTGTGAAGAGAAGGTTAAACAAAGTGGAGGCTATTGTAGGCTGTAGCATAGAGAGAAGACAATACAGTTTCTTATTTCTTATTTAGGGCAGTAGGTTAGCATGCTCAACTTTAAGTAGTAAATAGGACTGGTTGGTAACTTGTTAAAGTCACAATGTGAGGCAATGTCTCGCATTTCCAACGGAAAATGCCTCTCCCTGCCGTTTCCTTAAACCTTCGGTGGCACACCTCAATCTAAGTACTCAAGTTCTGAAGGCCTACTAGCTTATATGCTATTGGTGTTCGGCAAGGAATATAATATAATTTTGTTATAGAATGCTTACTGATAATGTTTTGCCTCACATATCTGCAGAAGCTTATACTTTGGAACACGATTTGAATTTTTGTATTAGGTTATGCTGTTCAGCTAGAGAATCTTGAATTTCTTTTTATCTTCTTTATATTATAAAAACCATTATAAATGGTGCTCACTATTACTGCTATTTTCTTCCCAAAAAATTTACCATTCCATCTTGCGAAGTTAGTAACATCTCCAGCTTAATATTCTTTTCTTGACTTCTTCCTGACAGAACATCAGAAGATGCTGTATTAAAGTTGGGTAGCGTTGTGTCTGGTGTTGTTGAGCGCTTGACTCCTAATGCAGTTATCGTGAAAGTGAATGCTGAAGGTTATTTGAAGGGTACCATACTCACTGAACATTTGGCGGACCACCAAGGTACCTGTTTTCATTACTGTTTGGATATTGTATCTTTTTTTCAAAAGTTGTTTCGCTAATCCTTCTGTTTGCTCTGTAGCGCACACTACTTTGATGAAGTCTATGTTGAAGCCTGGGCATGAATTTGATCAACTTGTGGTTCTAGGTAAGCTCACAATTGGCAATCATTTCCAAATTTTGGTTCAGTACATTGTACATTCAGTGGACATACTCGAGAAACATGTCTTTCGTATGTAGTTGTCATGTGAGTCATGTGTATGTAGTAACATCTTTGGTGAGCTATGGTACGGAGGAGGTATTGATACAGTTTATTGAAGGAAATTAAAGATGAAAGCTTAGTGTAGAATATTTTTGACATTGTGACAACATTTTACTGTACAATTTTTTTGACATTGTGACAAATAGCTGGATCCAAAACTCCTCCACTTAGTCAGTTCTATTCCATTTCTGAAAGAACTTGGTTCCTGTTTTAAGGTGTAACATCTGTCAGAAACTGTAAAATAGCAGTAAAGAATAAAACAAATTTATAGTTTAACTTGGAACCTGTTCACAATTTTTTTTGTTTTTTGGTTGTCTTCTGTTTTTATTTTAAATGTTTGCTAAATCAAAGTTTTTAGGAGTATGCTTCAGGTTTGATATTTTCATCATCTACTTGCAGATGTTGGTGGCAACAGTTTGATACTCTCTGCGAAACTTTCTCTTATTAACTCCGCTAATGAGCTTCCTTCGGATATTGCACAGGTTCATCCTCATTCCATAGTCCATGTAAGAAGCTGGCGTGGTGGTTAATTTCTCTCTTTATAGGGTGTAACATTAGTCGTCCTAATATTTTCGTAGAAATAACTTCCCTTTTCTTGATAATCAGGGATATGTCTGCAACTCAATTGAAGGTGGCTGCTTTGTTCGTTTTCTTGGGAGGTTGACAGGATTCTCTCCAAAAAATAAAGTAAATATTTTGGTTTTCCTGTTGGCTTAATACTATTAGTAATCTGCTATCATGATGTTTGGCCTGATTTCTTGATTTCCTTGCAGGCTCTAGATGACCAAAGAACTGATATATCTGAAGCCTTCGACATTGGACAGTCTGTCCGTAGTCATGTCGAAACTGTAAGTGGACATAATTTGGTTTAGTAGCTGTATATATCTGGAACCATACTAGCTGTTGTTTGATCTGGTTGCTGTTACTTTCAGGTTAACTGTGACACAAACAGAATAACACTCTCCTTGAAGCAGTCGTCTTGTTTTTCAACTGACACGTCCTTTATTCAGGGATATTTCATTCTGGAGGATAAGGTAACACATACATAGGTGTCTTCAGTTTATTCGTCCTCTCTCGATAATTGCTTGTATGAGATGAAAATTCTTGATTTTAATTGTGCAAAGGGAAAGTTACTTGTTGTCTCTCATGTGGTACTACCCTGTGATTTACATTGAGGATCTGTGATTTACATTGAGGATATATGATTCTTACTTGCCAGGGTGCTGGTTTGGTTGTATAATCACTAACAATGAATTTATCGATTACGTATTTCCGTCTGATTTTGTTTCTTTTTGCCTATCTGCACCACCCAGTTCTGTACTATGTTCGCGTAAGTTATTGTTGGTGTACACGTGATACTAATTGGTAGCAGTACTGATAATTGTCTAACTGTAGCAGTACTGATAATTGTCTAACTTTATGATGCAGATTGCTAACATGCAAATGTCGGACTCCAAAAATATTGATTTCAAATGGGTGGAATCTTTTAATATAGGGAGTGTTGTTGAAGGAGTGATTCACGAGATCAAAGAATTTGGGGTTGTTCTTCGCTTTAAGCAGCAGACCGATGTTTTTGGTTTTATTACTCACTATCAGTGTAGGGTTTTTTTTGCCGACCCCTTTTTCATGCATTTGAATTTTAATGTCTTGACGTATACTGTCAATTCTCTCTGTTCCCTTGATAGCTGGTAAGCTTTTTCATGCCTTACTTCGTGCTCTAATAAGCTCTGCTTCATTCTTTTCAGTAGGTGGAACGAGTATTGAAAAAGGGTCTATTGTTCGTGCTGTTGTTCTTGACATTAATAAGTCTGAGCGCCTTGTAGATTTGTCTCTCAAACCTGAGTTGGTTTGTCCGGTCAAAGAAGATGGTGGTGATAACAAGGCCTCAAAGAAGGTAGTTCTTAACTTAATCATTTAGAATCAGTTTTAATGGAAACTTGTTTAAGACTCCCACCCATGCACAATATCAAGGCCGATCCAATTCTCGTGTAAACGTATTGTTGCAAACTCTTGTTATTACTTTTTTAATGTCTCGAGTTAATAGCTTCACTTTACCTATATTAAGACGAAGATTAAAATGTTGAGTATTTTTAAATGGGAGATATGCAAACTTGATTCTCAATTAATGTCTAAAGAGGAAGTTCTTACCTATGCATTGTGTTTACTGAAGTCCTGATGTTCATGTCTTTTGACTTACTTCAGAAACGTAAGAGAGATAAATCTGTGGATATGGAGTTGCATCAAACTGTTAATGCAGTTGTAGAGCTTGTCAAAGAGAACTACTTGGTAAGTGTTTTCTTGTAGAAGTTTCTGACATTCTTATTCTTGGCAGAGCTTATGGGCTTATGATCCACTTCAACTGATTTTATGCTATCTGAACTTCTCATTATCATCGAATGTAGGTTCTCTCCATACCAGATTTTGATCATGCCATAGGTTATGCATCAATAGCCGACTACAATACACAGAAGCTTCCGAACAAGCATTTCGTGAATGGCCAAAGGTTTGCATATTTCCAAAATTTCTGCCTGATGTTTTCTTCTCTGAATGTGAACAATGCATTCTTTTATAATGTTTGGTTATATGTTAGAGATGTTGATTGCGTGAGGTGTTCGTGGTTTTTACGTTAGATGCTTTTCGGCTGACCTCTTTATTATGCCTCTTCAAAACCCCCTATAACGTACTTTTTTCACCGGATATGAAGGCCCAATCTTCGATTTCATTTTTGTAATTGCCCTTAAAGATATTGCATAACTATTAACTTTTAGGGAGGGTATTATTATCTGGCGCCACGGCCTCCACAGCTATATCCTATGCCTCGCCGCATGCGTTGCCCCCCAAAATCACAGATTTTATGTCTTGTTTCTTTTTTACATTTTGCTTGTTCAAAATGGGTAATAGCTTGAGAGGTTCTATTGAATGCAGTGTGGTTGCCACTGTTGAGGATCTTCCTAGCTCATCTGCGACTGGGAGATTTCTATTGCTTTTGAAATCTCTGAAGGAGGTTGTTGAGACTTCCAGTTCGAAAAGGGCCAAGAAAAAGTCCAGTTACAATGTTGGCTCACTTGTTGAGGCAGAGGTATACCTTTTGTTTCCGTACTCTTTAAGACATTGTTCCTTCTACCTTTTGGAAAACAACTTCTCTTATAGTTCTTTTTTGTCCAGGTTACCGACATAAGGCCTCTAGAATTGCGTTTGAAGTTTGGAGTAAATTTCCATGGGAGAGTGCATGTAACAGAGGTGAACATTTTTATTTTGGAGTTCAATAATTAACTGTGTCTGTCACTGCTATTTCTCATGTATTAGATTCTAGCTTATGGTGTTGTACTGGATCTTGATCTTACATACTTGTGTAGGCCAGTGATGAACATATTGTGGTGGGTGCGTTTAGTAAAATTAAAGTTGGGCAAGTACTGACGGCAAGAATCGTTGAAAAGCCTGGTCCGTCAGATAAGAAGAGTAAAAAGACCCAATGGGAACTCTCCATTCGGCCATCATTGATTTCAGGTAATAATAATTACAGAATAAATATGTTCAGTGTCAGTATTTTATGTTGAATGAACTTTCTGTACAAATTTCCTTTGGTTTGTTTTGATAATCTTAGTTAGCTGTTTTACAAATATGTAGTGTTCCTTTTTCTTGCTATCTTGTCACTTTTCTTTCCCTGGAGGTACTTTTTTCTCTATGTTTCAAATATATATTTTTGTGATTCTTTTCCAGGACCCAAAGAAATTGACGACAAGCTGATGACTAAGGAGTCTGATTTTTCAATTGGAAAATGCATTACTGGGTATGTTGTAAAGGTGGACAGTGAATGGGTCTGGTTAACAGTGTCTCGTCATATGACGGCTAAGCTATTTATTCTAGACAGTGCGACCGAACCTTCTGAAATTTGTGATATCAAAAAGCGGTTTCCTGTTGGAAAAGGTGTGACTGGTCATATTTTAAGTGTTAACAAGGAGAAGAATTTAATACGCTTGATTTTGCACCCCTTATCAATTGTCTCCAAAGGAACTCTTGATACTGATGCTCTTGAGAATGTTAGCGAACATGTACATGAAGGTGATGTTCGTGCTGGTAGAATTTCAAAAATACTTCCAGGTGCTGGTGGGCTGCTTGTGCAAATCGGACCTCATCTCTTTGGAAAGGTTCATTTTACTGAACTTACAGATAGTTGGATGCCAAACCCACTTCTTGGATACCAGGAAGGGCAGATTGTCAAGTATAAGGTCCTAGAAATAGGTCGCTCTCTTAAGGGCACCACACACTTTGATTTATCATTACGTATGTCTTTACAAGAGATTGAGACTCGGGGCACTTCGGAACTTCATACTGATGTGTAAGTATTTAACTTTCAGTCATTTATATCAGTGCAGTTCAGATGGTTCAGTATTCTAGGTTTTGCACAAATGACATGTATGCTTACTAGTATAGATAAGTAAAAAGGGTATTACTGAAAATTCATGTCCATGAGAATTTTCTTTCTTGGTTTGCGTACTTTCTAGAAGTATCTCTGATTGGACTGCTTGCAAGAATATGTTGCTCAAATTACCTATGAGCTTCTGGGATAGGGCGTAGATGAAAATGGCAGAAGGAACAACAATAAGACAATCACTACTTCATTATTAGTCTGCTTCATTTTAGTTGTCAATTATTTTTCCTGTACTTGCATTTGTTATGAGGTTTTTGAGTCTCATCCGTCATCAATTCATGTTGAAGTTCTGTTTTCTGTAATTTGCTTGTTAAGTCTTTGTTGATAATATAGTTTCAGTATAATGTATTCCACTTTGGAGGAAATAAGAGTCTCTGTGTTTATGATTATTAGGGATTCTAACAAGCGGTTTGAAAGGATAGAGGAGCTTCATCCAAATATGGTTGTTCAGGTATGAAATAGAACTCTTCGATGGAACACTGTATAATATAGCATGTATTGATTTTCATTCTTGATGTGTCTGGAGCTTTTATTAGGTAATTGACATAATAAAAGCACAGAAAGCAGGTAATTCTATGTAGGTGGTTTAAGCCTAAATAAACTCTACTTAAAACTTATTTCAAGTGGGTAATAATTGCAACAAAAATCTGGAAGTATTTAAATTTATTTTCTTGAGTTATCATATTCAAACTATAGCGTGCCATGTGCAGTTCAAAGGTTGAAAACCCAAGAATTCCAGTAAACAAGAGATTTCTGCAAGAAGCCGTGTATAAAACTTTACTCATTTTGTTAAATCACTTGCTTAGCTGGAACTTTAGTGACTAGTCAGACAATTTTATGATATTTAATAAGTATATTTTAAGTAATGATTGGTACCATGTTCCAATTCCATTTGAAATGCACCACTGTCGCTATTTGAAGAGGATGGTAATTATATTATGATTTCTGGTTGTATAATGTAGCCCCTGCTGTTCAGATTCATGATTTATCCGTTAATTTGATTCCGATCCTTTAGATCTTACCGGATCTTTCCTTGAAAGGATTTTGGACGCTGATATATTTTTTTCTCGTGTAGGGCTATGTTAAGAATTTAATGCCAAAGGGTTGTTTTATTATGCTCTCCCGGAAGATAGATGCGAAAATTCTTCTCTCTAACTTGTCTGATGGTTTCATTGAAAACCCAGAGATGGAATTTCCGGTGGGGAAACTTGTAAATGGAAAGTAAGTACCTTAAACACTAAAATAGGAGTAATGATCTATTTGGTAATTTCCAATTCTAAAGAGATTATTATGTGCAGGGTGTTGTCTGTGGAACCTCTGTCCAAGAGAGTTGAAGTAAGCTTAAAGACAGGGTCTGCAAATAGGTCTTTGAAATCCAACGTGGGTGATTTCAAGAGTCTATGTGTTGGTGATGTTATCTCGGGCAGGATTAAGCGAGTTGAGACATATGGTTTATTTATTACAATTGATCAGACGAACATGGTGAGTATGATTAAAATAGCTTGCCATAGGTGCAGTGTTTTACTATCTCTTTGCTTTAGCTACTACTGAAGAAACCTTAAGAAAGTCTTTTATGTTTTTGCAATATGATACACCTTGTATGCTTGTTGATTTATGATACAAGGTGGTATCTTGACCTTTGCAATATAGGTTACTTGTGTCTGCGCTGAATATATTCTGATATTCTATTTTATAAACGCTGGCTATTTTAGATTTGTGGAGTTGACTCAGGTATGCAGGATTTTATAGCCCTTGCTTTAATGTATCTTCATATACGTTCTGTAGGTTGGTTTGTGCCATAAATCAGAGCTAGCTGGTGAACAGACTGAGAGCATTGACAGCAAATATAGAGCTGGAGAGAAAGTTAAAGCAAAGATTCTGAAGGTAAACACATTTGAGTCTTTGAAGAATCCATAGTGCTCAGTAAATGATTTTTAATATTATACTATTATTTTCAGCAAATGTGGTAAGTTTGAGTTCTATTTTCTTCTATTGGGTTGCTTCATTAGGTGGACCCTGAACAGCATCGAATATCACTTGGAATGAAGAATCTGATTGCGGTTGGTGATGTGAATGATGATGCCAGTGTTGACCTTATGTCAAACCAAGATTCTGGTGAAGCCACGGACTGTGATAGCGACTCTGATGGTTCTCAGACACTGCAAGAGAACGATATTCCTGACAACTTCTCTGTAGACGAAGATTGCACAAATGAAGTATACCCGTTTGTTATGGAATTAGAATCAGGGGATCCTGTTCTTCCATTAGAGGTTACTCTTGATGACGTAGATGACTCTGGATTAGATAACATCGAAAATGGAATGATGGAGCATGTTAATGATGGAGACTTCAATGCTGAGAAAAACAAAAAGCCCATGAGGAAAAAAGCGAAGGAAGAGAGGTCAGTTTGTTATATTATCTTCGGTAGGAATAAAAATAGTTACTGGGAAACTTTTAGCTAGTCTGACATTCAAACTCCATGCACAGGGAACTAGAAGTTAGTGCGGCAGAGCAAAGACTACTTGAGAAAGACATACCTAGGACTGCTGATGAATTTGAAAAATTTGTGAGAAGCTCACCAAATAGTAGCTTTGTCTGGATAAAGTACATGGCTTTTATGCTGTCTCTGGCTGATATTGAGAAGGCTCGCTCAATTGCTGAAAGGTGTGTTTATCTGAACATGAGTCGTATGCTGTTCACTTATATTTGGAGCTTTATATTCTAATCATTACATGCTACGTGCTACCTTATATTCACTGTCCTCACTAGTGCTGATGGCCTGCATCTAACTTTATGTTGTGAAAAGGGCTTTGAGAACGATAAACACCCGAGAAGAGGCTGAAAAGTTAAATGTTTGGGTGGCTTACTTCAATTTGGAAAATGAATACGGTAATCCTCGTGAGGTAAGAGCGATGAACTGCGTTAGTGTACTCATTTAATTCATTACATCTATAGTTTCTCAATATGTTCTGTTTTGATGGATATTCTTTCAGGAGGCTGTTACAAAGACGTTTCAAAGAGCTCTTCAGTACTGTGATCCTAAAAAGGTTCATTTGGCGTTGTTAGGGATGTACGAAAGGACCGAACAGCATAAATTAGCAAACGACCTTCTTGATCAAATGTCAAAGAAGTTCAAACACTCTTGCAAGGTATATTTTGGAGATGTTAGTGTGTTATATCTCTCCCAGAATGTGAAAATGATCTTTGTAGGTTTAAACTTGTTACGGATTTGTAGGTCTGGTTAAGGCGAGTACAGAACTTACTTAGTCAGGGAAAAGATGGAATTCAAGGAATAGTCAAGCGTGCACTTCTTTGCCTCCCTCGTCATAAGCATATTAAGTTCATCTCTCAATGTGCAATTCTTGAGTTTAAGTGTGGTGTGCCGGATAGAGGTCGATCCATGTTTGAGGAAATGCTGCGAGAATACCCCAAAAGATTAGACTTGTGGAGTGTCTACCTAGATCAGGTAAGTCCTTGTTGTTCCATTAGGAGTATATGTTTATATCTTTTATGTAAATAATGTCCTAATATATCAATTTTATCACGAACAGGAGATTCGAATTGGAGATGTAGACCTGATCCGTGCATTGTTTGAGAGAGCGACAAGCTTAAGTCTTCCCGCCAAAAAGATGAAGGTGCTCATTACATCATCCCACTCTGATTAATAATTTTCTGCTTTCTTTTGATTTAGGTATTCATGACACTGTTGCTTTCTCATGCAGTTCTTATTTAAGAAGTATCTTGAATATGAGAAATCTTGTGGTGACGAAGAAAGGGTTGAATACGTGAAGGAGAAGGCTATGGAATTTGTGAATAGTTCAGGCCCTTGAAGGGATGTTATGGACACCTTTTCTTGGTAACATCTCACAGATCATTCTTCACAACAGTTGTGATCCTTGCAAATGCTGAAAATTGAGTAGTAGCTATGACTGTATTTTATTGAGGTTGATAATGGTCAAGCGAGGAAGTTGTATTCACGGGGGCATGTCATTGACCAATTTGTACCAAGATAAGTCTATGCAAAACATAATTCAAAGCTTATTCAAATTCCAGATAATTTT
This sequence comes from Papaver somniferum, assembly GCF_003573695.1. Classification (NCBI taxonomy): domain Eukaryota; kingdom Viridiplantae; phylum Streptophyta; class Magnoliopsida; order Ranunculales; family Papaveraceae; genus Papaver; species Papaver somniferum. The sequence continues at coordinate 92,308,049 of NC_039366.1, read as the reverse complement.
GGAAGCTGAAGAGAAACAAAACACTACACCATATTCATTCGCAGATTTGCATGTCCAAATTCAAGATAATGTTGAAAGCTGATAGAAACCAGACATTATAATTACCATATTTGTAGCTTTTAAATATTCATTGAATGCCTAATAAATAATAACAAAGAATGCCTAATAACAACAAATGAATGTTGATAAATAGCCATAACCAATAACAACAAATGCCCAATGCAAGGGACTTGGAACTGGCTTTGTGTACAAAGTTATCACGTATAAAACTTCAATAGACATTTGCTTTTTGGAAACGAATGATGAATTTTTGCCTTTCGATGGGCTTCCTAATTTTCTTAAGATGTACTGCTGTTTAAAACCTGTAATCCAACTTTTATCATACTACCGTTACGTATTTTTTTTTTCTTTTTCTTTTCTGAGCCAAGGAACAATCTGTTAAACAGTAAAAGAAGTTATATCAGTAGCTAAATGAGGAAATAACAACAAAGGTGGCGGAGACCACCATTCCTCATCAAGGCTATACTTTCTAACAGCTTTTGCTTAAGCATCAGCTGACCAGTCAGGATTAATATTTACATATCCTAAGCAGAAGTAAACTCTGATGATGAGGAGGATGAAGCTGATGAAGAAACTTGCATATGCCTAAGTTCTGTCTCAAAGATAACATTATGCCATCCGTGGGTAAGTGCCAGTTGCATAGCTTCAAGCAAAGCCCTGGCCTCTGCTTGATTTGCTTGTTGACTTCTTTTTAGTGTATTTGGAAGTCTTGGGCATTAGAGATCAAAGAAAACCAACTAAAAACAATAGACTTGTTGTCAAAGAAAAAAGAAAAAAAGACGAAAGAAAAGTACAAATAATCAGAAAGACAAAAGAAAATAAAAGGAGAATGCAAATGTTCATCTGATCTCAGATTTTATTAGCTTCTTTTTCTCCTAAATCTTTCAAGGAGAGGAAGCTCTTTCCAAAGGGGAATCCTACGCCCGTCAACTGCATAACGGTGTCACATATCTTTTCCAAGGCTTCAATTTTTGGGTTATAGCTGACAAGATTTTGCTGAAAAATTTTATCTGATAAATAGTTCATGAGTTTGGCCAGCATTGCAATGTGAATTACTTAATCTCTGATAATATCTAGTTTGCCAATTTTTGCACTACTCGTTTACATTCCAAGAGGTGACGTACGATGAGCGAGAAAAAAAAAATCTAGTTTGATTTCGGCCCAACCTTTGTTAGGTAGCATATTGTAACTATCCCAGTATCCCTTACATTTGAAAAAGAAATTACCAACAGAATGTTTGCGTTAAGCAAGCTTATGTACAAGATCAGGTGTGCAACATGCTGCACATTTAAAAAGAATTACCAACATGCTCGCTTGTCATAATAAAAGATTTGATCTTTCGTTGAACATAGCACAAAGGTAACTCACAGGAAAATTTTAGCCAACTCATCGAGTATTTTCATGTGATCACAGGTGTGTTGGAGAAAATTGTTAAAAAAACTATATCTATGAACATACTGATACATGACGATCAAGTAATTTACAGTAAAATGCACAAAGTAACTCCAAAGCTTATTGGTTTCAAATGAATTATCATGTATTTCTAAATCCACCTCGACAAAGTTTATTGCCACCTGCACAAGATGAAGACCGGCCACAGATTCACTTAACACCTACAGGTCCTCTAGATGGCAGACTACTTATCACCCTCTACCAACAGCCTTATAACAGAAGTACAGGATGAATCCATACAATGTAAGACTTGACATCCTACTTATCACATATTGTTGTATACCGCTGTCACTATTATAACGTGTATATGTATCATTGTCACAAATCTCATTTAATTGACTGTTAGTATTGCTGAAGGAGGCACCGGGAATCCAGTTTTAGAGGCCTCTCATTGTTGTGGCTTCTCCTGCACCAGACTTGTTATGATTGAGCTGCTGCAATTCTGTTTCCTGACAAGTCTTTCTTCAGTACTTTATGACCTACCAAACATAGAGAATAGTTTTAGATTAGTTACATGCAACTGTTTGTTGTCGATATGAAATCAAAGCTGGCCTGTGTGGTTTAAAATTCGGGTTATGGAAGGAGACTCACTTGTCATACTTCCTACCTCACCATCAAGCTTTTTGCCTTCGTAAGTAAACCCAAGCTGAAGAAAAAAAAATGGTATTCAACAATCAATGACTGATTCAACATTCAAGAATTGAAAAAAGATTGTTCAGTAAAATTTGATTAAGAGTAGTTATTGTACACTGTCTTAGTGTGGGATTGAGCCTGGGGAGCAAGCAGATGTTGGCAACTGAAATGACTTGGTTCCTCATTACTGGAAATTCAGAGGAATGCCAGTCACTAACTAGCTAGCACCTAATCTAGGCTCCGCGTATTTTTCATCTAGATGGCGATTTACAGCATATCAGAGTCTTTTGTTCGGGAAAGCTTACAACTCTTCTCAAACACTCCAACAAAAGAAGGTTCACATAAAATTAGTATCACACCTCAGTGAAGTAATCTATTGCATGCATTAGGAAAATACAGAAATTGACCATCTTGTACCATCTAAAGCATGTTAAACATTGATCAAAGTTATGATACAAAGATGCTTACTTATACCAAGAAGTTCACACATTGCTCGCTGATGGTCCATATTTCAGAGGAATGTGCCAGTCACTAATTAGATAGCACCTAATCTAGGCTCCGGGTATTTTTCATCTAGATGTCAATTTACAGCATATCCGAGTCTTTTTGTTAGGGAAAGCTTACTACTCTACTCAAACTCCGACAATTGAAGGTTCACATAAAATTAGTATCACAACATAGTGAAGTATCCATCGCCTACTATGAATTACAGAAATTGACCATCTTGTACCATCTAAAGCATGTTAAACATTAATCAAAGTTATGATACAAAGATACTTACTTGTGCCAAGTAGTTTACAGTGTGCTCGCTGGCGGTGGAGAGCAACCATATTTCCAAATGATCTACCTTATCACTGTTTAAAATTAAGAAGGCTTTCCATTAGACCCTAAAGTAAAACCAAAACCAGGACTAACAAACATAATCTTGAAATGAAAATCTTGAAATGAAATAAGTGTGAATAAGTACCAGATAGAACATACATTTTGTCAGCCTTCTCCTCTATTATCTTGATAAACGCCTCAACCAAGTCTATAGACTGACAATTCGTCTCAGTTATCTCGCAATGCTTTTGATTATTATTTCTTTGAATAACTGCAGTGCCTACAAAAAGAAAGTTCGTTTAACCCTAATTCCATAACTAAACATGATTCACAATCAAAAAGAAGTTCGTTTAACCCTAATTCCATAACTAAACATGAATCACAATCAAGAACCGAGTAAGATTGAAGAAATGAATTAAAGAAACTGAAAACAAGAAAAAGAATTACTTACTGTAAGCCTTAATTCGATTTCCAGGGGATACAGCAACAAGAATGTACTCAGAGAACATCGCCATGCATTCCAGAGACGCTTCCAAAGGAAAAAATCCTATTCCCTGTAACAACATACATAAATTTTATCAGTTAACTGGAAATTCAATAAATAAGATCCAAGTAGAGAAAAATTCTTACTTCTTTGCCAAGTATAATCCATCGACATATGGGTTATTTCAAACAAATCATTGCAGCAGATCTTTCTAATGGTTGTCATTCTCTATACAATTTTTATCTCTATTTCTTTCAAAACTCAAAGATTGGGGAAGAAATGAATTTCGTGTCGTTTTCTTTCAGATTCAGAACCCAGAAGCGTGAAAGAAACCAAGAATCGAATTACAGCGTCTTCTCAGCGTTTGTGTATGAGGCTATGAGCACCACCAATGAGTGCTTTAATTGGGGGCCCAAAAAACAATTAGGGGCCTGACCAATTTATACCCACCCCATAAATTACTTGGGGTTTCCAAAATTTAGTGAAAGGTCTATTTTGCCCTTCCCTAATAATAAAAAACAAAAAGCCTATTAATCCTTAACCCTAAGCCCTAATTCATTTTCATTTTTAAACCCAAAAAAAGAACGCGCGATTGGGGGATATCAAAACTAATTGGGGGATAGAGAAAAAGGACAAAAACTGGATCCAAATATCAAATCAGGGTCACCCCTTATCTAATTAATTTTTTAATTCCTAATCTAGCTCTCACTAATCAGGTTTAGTGGTTAATAATAATTAGTAAAATCTTAAGATTTTTAATAAATGATTAGTGTGTATTTTTATTTGAAATTGTGTGAGTGTGGTGAGAATAGAAGGAGAGAATTTTCTTTTTGAGAGGGAACTTTTTTTGCGAAAATGGAAGATGATTGTGAGGAGAGAATTGCAGCTGTTGAATCTTTAGCTCAACTACAACAAGAAACATATGTTCAATCTCCGGTTAATGATAACAACTCACAATTGGAATTATATGAAGAACCAACACCCTTGGATCATGATTTTTGTGAGCATGAAGTGTTTTTTGAAGAACCAACCCAAGAAAGTAAACCAGTTCAACATACGAGCATCCCTAATACACAGGTAATGCTGCTAAGAGGTCGAAAACTTGATTATTTTTTTTGAATCCGCTATCTTTTTCTCTGAAAAAGCTTTGTGCCGGCATAGAAATATCCCCCATTTTGAAACATTTACCGGCGTGGTCTTCAACCAAAAATTCCATGCCGGCTCGCAGTTAACTTTTTACATACCACCGAATATTCTATGGAATATTCAGCCGACATGGTTCACTCCTAACTTTACCATGCCGGTACTCAATAAAAGCATCCAGGAGTTAAAGAATTTTGAACTTCAATACCGGCGTGGTATATAAATTATCGAGCACGCCGGTACTACATTCCGTCTTTGAACCTTATAAAAAGAGCATGCCGGTACCACAAGAAAAACATCCAGAAGTTAGTGATTTTGGTAGTAATATACCGGTTTGGTTTTTAGATTGACTTGGATCAATCTCATTATCTTCATCCTCACTTTCCTCTTCATCTTTTTCATCTTCCTCCTCAACTGCTCCGATAGGTTCACGGATTGCGAGTTTACTACGGTCACGACCACTCTCCCAAACTTCACCTCTTGTATATGCCCCCAAACACTTGTTGCGACCTTGTTTTTCCCTCTAGGAGGCAGAGATTGAGGAGTACCAAGACCGTCCTTCCTTCTTTTCTTAATGCCATCATCTTTAGTTTTTCGTTTGTTAGCTTCCTTTGCTTTAGCCCTATTTCAAAAGAAGCACGAAATAAATATAAGACAACTAACTTTCATTTCTAATACCGGCATAGATACACCACATAACGACATAGAATCATCACTACCGGCATACCTTAACAAAGTATCGACCATGTCGTGACTAAAACACGACATAGTAAATTCAAACCATTACATGCCGGGAACCATTACCGGCATTGCCAAATAATTGTCGTGGATGCCGGTAATGTCTAGGAAGTTCCTGGATACGAAAACACCTTTGCCGGCACATGCGGAAAATTGAAACACATGCCATAACAATGTAGCGGCATGGAATCTAACCTAAAACCTATGCCGGTACCCATAGAAAATCCTAGGGTTTTCTGTTTATTAGAAGTTCAATACCGGCATGGTATTCAACCTAATTTTAACGCCATAACAGGGTTCCGGTGTGGTCTTCATCCTAAATCGAATGCCGTAACTAAGTTCCGGTGTGGTCTTCAACCTAAATCGAATGCCGTAACACAGTGCCGGTGTGGTCTTCATCCTAAATCGAATGTCGTTACACTGTTCCGGTGTGGTATTCATATTAAATTGAATGCCGGAAGCTACTGAAACTCAACTGTTTCAGTTAGGGTTTGCGATTTTGACCTAAACCCATAGCTACAAATCGATTGGAACACTAATTAAACAGTTCTAAATCACTTACCTTCTCACATAAGCCATGTTTACGAGAGGTTGATCGTCCGAGTTCTCTTGTTCTTCTTCCTCTTGCTCTTGAGCAATCAAAGCAATCCTCTTTTCTTGTTTTTGTTGAGAAATCGATTTTGATTTCGATTGGGCATCTGATTTCTTTCGTGGAGGCATTCTTATGGGTTGGTTTTAATCGACGAAGAAATTTTTGATTCAATGATTAATCGTAGAGTATATGAAGAACGATGAAGAAGAGGAGAGGAAGATGAAATGATTTTTTTTTTCAAAACCTAAACCTAACACACGAGTATGTCGGTACTCAAGTGGGGGATAACTGATTTTGTATTTGGTTTTGATTTTAAGTTTTTTATTTTGTGGGAAGGGTATAACAGTCTTTTCATAATGTTTTTAATTAATCAAAGGGTATTTTAGTATTTCCCCCCCAAAAAAACACCCCTTCGCAGACACCTTTGATTGGGAGAAGTAATTCATATCCCCCAATCGCGCGTTCCAAAAAAAATCAGTTCTATCTTCTTTCTCGCCTCTCCATCACCACTCAATTAGAATTTTTTCTTCACCGGATTAGAATTTTTTCTTCACCGGATTAGAATTTTTTCTTCACCGGATTAGAATTTTTTTTCTTCACCCAATTAGAAAGTAAGTGAACTAAAACTTACTAATCTACTTCATATTTGCGTTTAATTTGAAGATTTGTTTGTAAAATTCAGTTTCTAACTAAAAAATAACAGTTACAGAATAAGGGTTGTGAACCTCGATAGTTCTATACCCTAACGATTTTTCATCTGCATGTTACTTGTATGAAAAATCGTTGATGTCTAAGGTGTAGGAGATAACGACCATTTTTCTGGGTTTTAAGATTTTTTTTCCCTAGAATAGAGTCGTCAATGTATTATAGAACCAATTGACGATCCTACTCTGACGACCCTTTTTTATACACTAACGACTATATATGACCAAAAACTACCTTTTTGTCTAAAAAAATAGAAGGATCGTTATCTTAATTCAGTAGAATCGTCATTGTGTATTTAAGAATCGTCATTTCATATGACTACATATATGACGACCCTAAGTGTTATATTTTACAGAGAGTTTTGGTTTAGAGTCGTTCTTGTGTAAGCAAAATAACATAACGACTCTAAGTGACGTAACTAAAAAGGGTCGTTAATGACACTATCCTAACGATTTTTCATAACCTGGAAAAGTTGTAGGTTTGAGTCGTCATTGGTAGTGTCAATAAAGTGACGACATTAGAGAGTCGTTTGGGTATACACCCCCCGACTATGACGACCCTTACACTGAGTTGTTCCATAGTGTGGATGATTCGACCACTTGGAGCAACAAACATACAAATCGAAGGGTATAAGATGTTTACCTGATTGTTTTGAGCTTCGGGTTCCTCATTTTGAGAGTTGGTTTCTTCATTTTGAGCAATGGGATCTTCATTTGCACCATTATTCATGGCTTCCTCTACTAACATGTCTTCATCATACATCCAATCCAAATGGGAATGCAAGATAATCTCACCATCAACACAATCATTTGTTATTTGAAGCTTCACCAACATCATTTCCTCCACTAGAATCACTTATTTCAAATAACCCTAACTTTCCCCCCCAAAACTCAACTTCTCCTTCTCCACAACACAAAAACATAATTTTTCTTTTATTAAAAATTTATCCCTAAACCTGATTTTAATCTAACTAAACTAATTAACAACTTAATTAACTTAATTAACACTAATGATTCAGGGGTACTTTAGGCATTTAAAAAATATTGGGATAAGGGATAACTACCAATTGCTATTTCATGACCCTTTTTGTCCTGTAGTGTGAGGCCCCTAATTGTTTTTTTGGGCCCCCAATTAAACTAGGATATTTATGGTGGCAGAAAAGGAAAGGAGAAAACGGGTCGGTTTTTGTAGGAAGTGGGATTAAAACCCACGCAGGTTCGTGGCTTAGTTTAAGGAGGTATTATCGTTTGAGAAATTTGTTGTTTAGTCCACTAAACCCGACCCGGGTTAATGGCTAATCCCGCGGGATAAAAGTTTTATCCGGTGGTCCAAAAAGGTATACAAATATATGAAATTACTAGCCTACTCTCACCACTCACGCGTGGAGTAAACTGTCTCCTCCCACTTCTTTATTCTTCTTCCTTCTTCATAAAAACAGACTATAACTCCTTCTTCATTCTTCTCAATCAACATCACCATCAACAATATCATACTAAACCCCATGCTTAATCATCTCTAAAAACGATCAAGAACCAAAAACTGCAATCAAATCTTCTTCACTGTTACCCCAGATTCATTTTCAGCAACCCTAATCCGTTCCAGAAAATTTCAATCTGAAAAAAAATGGTTACCAAAAGAGAAATTAAACGAACAATTAGAGAAGTAATTGTAGAAGAATCTCCTTCACCGGCAAAAACAAGAAAGAAAACTGCCGTTGATTCACCAACAACAAATATCAAATAAAAAACCGCTGCAAATTCACCACCAACAAGAAGTATGTCAAAATCTTCTCAATCTTTCACTCCTCCATCAACAAAAACGAATGAAAACGACGGTACTCCTTCACCAGCATCCAAAGAATCAAATGTAATCCTGAAAAAAGGTAAATATTCAAGTATATACTAATATGTTCTATTTTTAGTCATACCTGTAAACAACTCTGCGTGTGCAAACTTGTGATATGTATTGATACTTTTTGACAAATTGTTGAATACATACCAGTCTGTAGTGTTAGTTTTGGGTTACATTAGCAAACGACACGAGATGGTACTACATACCAGTATGTAGTGTTGGTAGATTCGCATGTAGAAAAATTGATATAAAAACCTTTTATATTTTGATATTGTTGGACACTACATATCAATATGTAGGATATTTGTTTTGATGTTGTTTTTGGTTTACAACAGCAAAAACCAAAAAAAAAAAAACAACAACTACTCTTAAAGCAAAAAGCAAAAGAAAAGCAACAACGGCTACTACTAAAGCAAAAGCAAAAAATGCGACAAAGGCTGATAATCTTTCACCGCAAGCAAAGGGGAAAGGAGCACTTGTTCTGAGAGCTGCTACTCCTTCACCAAATGCAAAGGGGAAAGCAGGGGGAGGGGAGGGGAAACAAATGTACCCCTGAAAGAAGGTATGTAGTACAACTACATATTAAAAAAAGCGTATTAATAATATGTAGTGTTTGTAGTGTTAAAACCAAATGAATTCTTAATAACGAGGGGGCGCTGCCCCCTCGACCCCCGTAAATGGTGATACATATGGCATAGTTGTATTTGTTTACGAATATGTAGTGATGCATTGTTGTGTTTTTTTTATGAATATGTAGTGATGTTTTAAGTACATGGTGGTACAACTACATATTATCGCATAAAATATGTAGTAGATATTATAATTATCAGTATGTAGTTATAATACCAGTCTGTAGTGGTATCTGATATGTACAATATCAGCATGTAGTTGTTTCAAGTACATGGTAGATATTATAACTACATATTGATATGGTACATCGATATGTTGTGTAATGGTTTTAGATTCTTGTAATTGTGTAGGTGGTAATAAGCGTAATAAAGCAGCTGGAAAACCACGAAGTTTATACCGAGCCGGTTTCAAGGGGCTTGTATGAGCTTGTGAAGACTATTAAGATCACAAAAAAACTTAAGTTGAGTAACTTGCAGCTGCAGATGATCGCTGATGCATCATATGGGAACCTGTTCCTAATGTTCTGTCACACAAAATTTGATTTAAAACATGGGTTGAAGCTTGAAGATGCAATCACCAAAATGTTACGCTGTTACGTGAGAGGTCAAGATCCAAACAAGCTTACATTTTGCTTTGTAAGGCACGACACACCGCATGAGCTGGTATCTACACCAGAAGAAATGACACTCGTTTATGGGATGCCAAGAACTCCAAATAGGGAACATCATGATTCAAGGCTTACATTGGTCAATAAAAGAAGTGGATGGCGTGAAACTGAATTCTTCAAAAGGACTTTTCCTGCTGGGATGAAAGCTCGTGATAAAGTGACTAGGCCAATGATTGTGAAGGCAATCTTGAAAATCCTTAGAACACCAATTAATGTAAAATCTGATAAAGATTCTTTGCAAAGCGTGGGTGATCAATCACATGCAGATTCTCAAGAATCTGAGGAAGAGGAGGAAGATGCCGAAGATCTTGTTAGGTTTATCTGCCTATTTATGTGTACTTCATTATTTTTCACAACAAAGGATGCAAACACTTTGACTGAAAAATATATTGGTTTCGTTCTTGATCTTGAGAAGGCCAAGAATATTTCATGGCCTGACCTTATTCATTCTCATTTAGAGCGAGAGCTGAATGAAAATGAGAAAACCGCAGAACACGCTAATGGTTGTGTTGTTTATTTGTTGGTAAGATTTTCTCTACTTTAAAACTCTTTTATTTTGTGTGGTTTCTATATTTTGATAGTATATCTAACACTGCATATCAATACTTACATCCATGGTTTGCGGAGCATACCCATTCGGTGCAGCCCGAGCCTATAGTGACAGAACCTGAAGGAATGTATGTGCCAAGTGTGGCTAGATGGAATCATACAAAGATATGTACTGAGTTCCTGAAGGATATTGATCTTTCTGAGTATGAGGTTGCAGTACATATTTTGTCGAAAAAAAAATACATATTGATAAGTACATGTAGTTTTACATATTCATATCTAGTGATATTTGCATCGTGTTACTTTGTTGTGCCAGTATGTAGTTATTTGCATTGAATATGTGGTGATACATATCAATATGTAGTTATTAGCATATCAATATGTTGTGCCAGTATGTAGTTATTAGCATCAAATATGTGGTGATACATATCAATATGTTGTGCCAGTATGTAGTGCCAGAATCTAGTTATTAGCATTGAATATGTGGTGCCAGTATGTAGTTATTAGCATTGAATATAGGGTGATACATATCAATAGGTATCTAATATGTAGTTGTGATAGAGAAGAAATATATTTCTGTTGGTAATATCTAATATGTAGTTCCTTTTTACATTCTTGATTTGTACCAGTTCCATGATGAATTCAAAGACGAAATGACAAACCATGAAAAACAAATTCTTAATCGTATCTCAAGAAGGATTCAAGAGGAAGAAAATACTGAAACTTCCAGTGAGGAAGATGACAATTCTGAATCAGAAGAATAGAAAGAAGAAGAAAATGGAAGTCCAACGGAAGAAGAGAAGGAAGAAGATGACTCAGTATTGGGGGGAGAGGATTGGAAGATAAAATACGATGATTTGAGGAGTACAATATCTGCCAAATGGAACGAAGTGAACACAATGCAGCAAGAGGGCGCAACGGTTGACGCTTCAAAGCTTGTGCTGATGATGCAAGTTATTTACTTGAAAGATTTCCCTTTGCAGAGAGAAGTCAGCCATGAAGATTTTGTTATCTTGGGATGTAGACTTACTCAAATCAACCCCAATAAAAATTTGGATGTGGACCTACTCAAAGCAACCACAACAGTTGAAGCCGAAATGAAAGTTTCTCCGGAAGATCAAACAAATGTTAATACCACATCTGCTGAAGTTGGTTTGTCAACATTGCAAGATAAAATAAATGTTAATGCCACCTTTGAAGTTGGTTTGTCAACACCGAAAGACCAAAGAAATGCTAATGCCACCTATGAAGTTGGTTTGTCAACAACACCTGCAGTATTGAAGTTCCGTGATGTTGAAGTTCAGCGTTCTGAGGTTAGAAACTAGGTTAGATCTAATTTGGAGCAAAAAGTCAAAGAGATACAAGATAAAAATAACAAAGAGAACACACAAGTAAGTAGCATATCAGTATGATTTAATGTTCACTTTTTACTGTATCAAAGTATGTTGTTTCCACTACATATCAATATGTAGTGGTAGATACTTACATTCTTGTAGTGGTTTCTACCATTACATATTGCTATGTACTGTTACATATCATGTTAAATTAATTGCTATGTAAGTAGCTTTATGTAAGTAGCATATCAGTATGTAGTCTAAGTATGATTTAATGTTCACTTGTTACTGTATTAAAGTATGTTGTTTCCACTACATATTGCTATGTAACATGTAACATAGCAATACATATGTAAGTAGGTTTATGTTGATAGTTTCAATTGCTTTTTGCAGACTGATCCACTTGAAGTAAAGCATATAGCAGCAAAGGAGTTGCTTACAACTATGCGAGAAACAAAGGCTTCAGTTGAAGTTAATTCCCAGAAATCTGTAGACTATAATGCTGGAATGGCAGCGGGAAGTTTTCTTCTCATGGATGTACCTTTGTTTAGTGAGATGTCGAGTTTGAAACACATCGAACAACTCTCTATGAGAGATTTTTTAGACATGGCAAACTCCGACATTGGAGTTTACGTCGAAGAGTATGCAGACCTCCTTCCAGATAGTGGTGGTAGGACTTTAAACAAGCCTACAATAAACTGCAAGTGCACAGTGCCTTATTTTGTATAGTGCAAATACAGGTCAATCCACAGGGACAAGGTGGGTGTAGAGTTGATTTTATGGTCTTACTACAACTGACTTCTAACAAGGAGTAATCAAAAAGGGGGTTGTTTTTGCGTCGATACGACAAAGATTGATGATTATACTAAAGCAACAAATGTAAAACAAATACAAAGATAACCATGGTGTCGAATCTACCGCCTAAATGCATAGAATTTCTTGATTCGATATACTAGTTCTCATTTAATCAAGGAGCTATAGAAGTTCTAGCCTCAAACTACCTTGAAGAAGTGATAAACCACTTGCACAAATGGATGAATTAACCTCAAGCTAAAAATCTGTCAAACCCAAGCATTGGTTATCTTGTTACGGCACAACCAATCAAAGACTGAACTACAAGTGTCAATTCCTAGCATTACCTATCTGTTTAAGGCATAGGTAATCACAAATTGAACTAAATCAGTTTACAAAGCGTGAATACACATCAAAGAATTGATCAAACTACCAAGGATGCATGACATACAAGGTGAGAGTAAATTGATATGAATTCAGAGATTAAATTATGCTTTTCAATGCAAATTCATGGAGAAAAAGTAGAACCAAATCAAGCAATTCTTATTATTTAGGGGTTTCATCTCAACCCTAGTTAGAAAAGAAAACTAAAACATGGAGAAACTGAAATTAAACCTAAATTATTACTAAGGCTTGGTGCACCGGCTACTCCGGGCATGAGTTTCTCTCTACAATCCCCTCTCTATTTATACATCAATTTTTCCCAAAATTGGGTTCAATTTGTCAACACATGTACTGAAATTTAGGGACTGAGATGTCAATCACTCACCAAATGGTATATAACAACTGATTTGTGCTCCATTGCATTCAACTACTTCATTATCATCAGGACCATGCTGTTGTTGAGGGAGTTCCAGAGTTGTTTCGTACGTCAATCTTCTCTTCACTCACAATTTCAGATTTCTTCTCTTTTGAAACTCAATAAATGGTACTATGAATCGAGTGTATGGGCAGAGAGATACATGGAGAGGTGAACTTAGTGATTTGACTATAAAGAGAGTAGGTAATTTAAGGGTGATGAATCATTCATGGTTGCACAATTGAAACATGGAAGAGAAAGGGTGTTGTTGAAAGAGTATGGGCGATGGTTTCAGAAGAAAGGTTTTTCTATTTTTTTCTTCTTCTGATTTTGACAACGAAAAGGGAAAGTGAAAAGGGAGTTACTTTGGTGTTAGGCATGTGTAGCTTGTTTAGATGTTCACGGGCGAGATTTGTTGACTTCTTTGACTTCACACATGACTGTAGCACTTTAGACCATTGATCAGACTTGATTAATTTTGCAATCCTTGACCAAAACTATTTGTTCCATCAGCATACAACTCCCTTGCGTTGCGGTGCGACATTTTCACTTCCTCTTACGCTCCCTTTACAGTCTTGCTCACCTTTTGTTCACCATTTACTCAACCACCTAAAAAACAACACAAAAAGAGATTATTTCGACAAAATTATCCATTAAAGGAGATGTGCTCATGATACAAGATTTGTCGCAAAATAGAACATAAAGGCATTAAAGATGTGATAAAAGACAACAAAAAGATCTAGAAATATGCATTATTAGGCACCGATCACACCCCCAAACCTGAATTTTGCTCGACCTCGAGTAAAAAAAAAGAAAACTAAGAAAATCCTACCTACACCACTGTCGCTGGTCTCTCTATTGCATTTAGCGAATGCAATAAGCCTTTTAAACCACTAAGTGTCCCTAGTGGACGAGTTGAAGTCTCGTGAGGGTTTGCTTAGAATATACCCACAAAGTTCTAGGTCAAAAGAGAGAGCTCACCTTGTATGATGTGTAATACTTGCATTTCAGTTTAAGCTCACAACAAAATGGATCTGTCAATCTAGCTTTCAAAGGCACAATTCTAGCGCTGGAACAACTAAGGACAAGTGATAAGAGTGTAAAGTATATCTACACATGTATAGAGAATGATCAGAAGTTAGGACTGCCAATTACCAAGAGATAGTTTTTAGCTAAGAACCGAATTCAAAGCCAAGCTAGCTGTCCGGATTTACGAGAATTGTGAATGTTCACCTAAGAGTTGGTGATATTTCAGTTTACCCGCGTTATACATCGATGGCATACACCCTCCCTTGCTTATTACAATACTATTTACAACATATTACAAGACATGACTCTTATTTACATCGACTACTCTCTTATTCTTGAGGCAAGAGAGAAACATTGACTATAACATTTGAAACATAACAAAATGGACTCTTTTATCTTCTTTTTTTTTTTTTTTTTTTTTTAACATTCTTTTCTTTTTCCTTTTTCTGAATTTTTATATCTTTTTTTTTTCTTTCTTTCAACTGATGATATACTTCAAGAGAGCAAGAAGAACACAATAGTATGAGATAACATTGTTGACTTGTGAACAAAAAGAAAAAATTACACGACATTTAGCAAGAGGTATCCCTTTTCGATGTACCCGGTCAAATTCAATGGTTGCTTTTCTTAATGTATCCTCCACCTTCTACCCAGCCAACCAATGAACAAGCTATTCAAGTCTCATTCAATATTCTAAAGTGATTGGCAATCTACTTAACCGATGAAAATGGTAGATCGTGCATGTGCAAGTTTCTTATCACATGTGAATTGTGATAGAATCAAGTGGTGCCTCATCATCTAGATTAAGAATCCTAATATATTACATATGCAAACATCACAAATCAAGGAGGATGAGCTCAACAATTTATTCATTTTTTTTTAATATGACAGAGTTCAGTTTCAATTATAGTACAGTGACAGTAACATGGTATCTAATCTTCACCCCCAAACCTAAACTAAACATTGTCCTCAATGTTTCTAAAGATGATCAGAATTATACCACAACATACCAAGAGAACCATGCTGCATAGAGAAAAGGAAAGAGATTACCGGATGTCGACGAAAGCAAGTTTTGAGCTCCATTGTTCAATGCTAGAATCCAACAAGAGATCAGCTGATAGCATTTTGGATTAGCACAATATATACAAGAAAAGAAAAATAAGACTCGACTGACTCGAGATAGAGAAATTGAACATATACCTACTGGATTATATACAAAGAAAATTCACCATATATATACAGCCTAAAAAGTTGAGGATCAACCCAAACAATGACATGGATAAACATCAACAATCTTACACATATGTAACATGAAAGTGCAAGTAAGACTGCAAAACCAAATGTGCCACCCCCAAACCTGGATTTTTCAACAGAGATACCTTTGGACACAAAATCTACCAATTTCAGGGGTGCATTATGCACAAGGTCTAATTCATAGTGGACATTGTAAGGGACGGGCTGAGATACACATTCCAACTGTGGCTCCTCAAAGGTATCATATTTTGCCGAAAAATAGTCCAAGAGGACTTGTGAAGCACACAAATCTAACCCAAGGCTTGGAACTGTCCACAAAGTGGGTTTAATAAGCTCTCGGCCGACATTAAGGCAATCATGTTGTGACTTAAGCAGGGAATCAGATCTGTCTAGGTTATTTTCATCTGTATCATTACACGATTCAACACTCCCTAAGTCAGAAAAAAGTGCAATATCATGCTCATGTTCATTGAACAAATCAACAAATCCCAACTCAGAATCATCATCATCAAAAATTCCAGTCTTATGCATAAGGAAACCAGAAGAAACATCATGTTGTAACTTAAGCAAGGAATCAGACACATCAAAGTTATTTTCATGGATATTATCATTAGTGTCGACGGAAAATTCAACATTCCCTAAGTGACAAACAAGTTGTGTAGCATGCTCACTTTCACAAAACAATTGCACAAGACCCAAATCAGTACTAAAATCATCAGGATATTGATTGCGATGAATATCAACATTAGAAGAGACATTATCAATGGAGGTCTCTACACTATGGTCTAACAATTCAGAGTCACATGACTCCAAAATTGAATCTTCATACAAAACTAGATCCTCTAACCTCATATCATCATCAGAGTAATACACATACTCTTTCCTATTAACAGCTTTGGTGTCCTTAGTCCACTCATTTTTCTCTACATGAGGTTCATATTCATTATCAGTTGCATGAGTAGGACTGGACACACTATTTTCAAAATTTAATTCATCATCATCATTGTAACAGGGATTTTTCCATTCTGGAGTGCAAGTCTGTGAGTGGGTGTCTTGTGTGACATAGAGAGCATCAACATGATGTGTTCTTGATTTCCTCAGGCCATGCAATTCAGGGAAGTTTTCAATCAAATGATCTGAGCTATCACACGACATACAAACATGGAGTTCAGTTTGGGTACAATACCTAGGGACAATAACATTTGCATTTCTACATTTTTCTAGAGCTTCGACTCTCCTACTCATTCAATTCATGTTTGTATTAGAGTCAAAATCAGACTCTAACTCATGGGGGTTACCTATATCATGTGATAGTATCCTGGTTTCCCTAATGGGTTCCCATTGATGGGTTTGTTCTGCTAGTTCAGCTAAAAATGACCATGCATCATCCACAGTTTTTTCAATAAATTCACCATTACACATGGGTTAAACCATGGATCGAGAACTAAAATCTAGTCTCTCATAAAGAATGGTGACCAGTCTCCACTTCTCAAAACCATGGTGCGGACACTCAACCAACAAATCATTAAACCGTTCAAAATAATTATAAAGAGTCTCTCCATCTAACTGGACAAAATAATTTATACTTCGACGAATGCTAATGGTTCTATGATATGGAAAGAACTTTTTGAAAAATTTTGTTGTGAGTTGGTCCCAAGTGGTGATCGACTGCGGTCTCAGACTGTAAAACCATGATTTAGCCCTTTCTTTTAAAGAAAATGTAAACAAACGCAACTTTAAAGAGTTCTCGGACATGTTTTCAAATTGCATAGTCCTACAAATTTGCTCAAACTCTCTTACATGATGATAGGGGTTTTCAGCATCATCCCCTCGAAATATTGGAAGAATTTGTATCATGTTTGCATCTAATTCAAATGGACCATCAGTCTGGGGTAAGACAATACATGATAACTGACTTGTTCTTGTGGGATACATGTACTCATGGAGAGTACGGGGCCGACTGATATCATCATCCATTTTATCAACTTGGACAGGTGTGTCAATAATGGGAAATGGGGTTTGAAGTAGGCAGTCTTGATGAAGACTATCTAGACCATCATTTTGGTCACAATAAGCAACAATCTTAGCTTAGCACACATCAAGCATGTTACAACACTCAGACAACCAACGATCTTTTCAAAACAGGGAAGCTAAGCTCATATGAACCAAAAGCTAGTTTTCAGAATTATGCACACAGAACACAACAGATTTAGCAGGTAGCATGCTTTCAAGTATCATGGATTCATGCACAAAGGTACCAAGGCGACTGGTTCAACAGATAACAATCAGATAACCAAGCAATACATGAAGACAATGCTCGTGAGAATTAAAAGTCTAGCCCTAGAATTTGTGTATATAGCTTTGCAATGCTGCACTTCAGACAAGCAGTAGTACTTAAACCAGGGAAGAGTACTGCTTATAGGAATGACAAAAAGATTCAGGACTAATACACACACATGCACGAGTTATGTTGAGGTTAAGAGATCAACAGTGCAACAACAGACAGGTAAAAATGTTCTTCAAAATTCACATAATTATGCTCATGATTGTCATAGATTGCAGGAGTTGAGTATTGCTCAGCAGGTAGCTAGTTTATCTGGCCAGCACATTTTATCATTCACGCAGTAACAGTAAAAAGAGGTTTGAGAACGATACCGCCGGTATAAACCGGGTTTAGGCACAAAAATCACGTTCTGCTGCTCCTCTTTCTGCTCTTCCTAAGCTTGTGTTTCCAGCATGACACAGGAGAAGACCAACAAACTGGTTCTGTTGCTCCATTTTTTCCTTTCATTTCTGGTTTGCTGCTTTAGTTTCAAAGGTACCTGGTTAACTCAACAACCAGTTTCAGATCCTAGAATGGTACAGATACAAAATCACTAACACTAGAAAATTCAGAAAAGAGATTCTGCAATATGAAGTGTGGGTATGCTGGGATCGGTGACAGACAATCCTTAGAAAAATATGAGTTATGCTAGCATAGTATCACAGGGGATTCTCAAACATGGACAATACCTACATTTCCGTGAGGGTAACTCAAATTTCGTGAAGAGAAAACTACAGCAACAGCTGGGTAACACCTAACACAACTCAGGAGTCAGCACAATGAAAAGAGCAGAAAAGTTCAGGATGGTGCTATAGTGCAGCTGAGATGTGACAAATCAGGCCTTGCAGATTCAATGTTTATGTGTAGGCTACTGTATCTACTTGTGATAAAACCTAATACTGAGTAGCAGGCAGTAACAAGATGACAATTAACAACTAACAAAAATAAATGTTTGCAGATTCCTATATGAATTCTTACTGATGGAAATATACAGATGGTTTCTAAGGAAATTAAAAACAGTTGAAACCTAAAAACTTTACAACATGAACTATGAACAAAACTAGCTACAGAAGCACACAATTCAAACTTGACACACTATAAGACAATGATGCAGCTAATCTAAATGAAACAAGGTGCATATTATGCGATTGACAATGGAATGATAAAAACTACAGTTACTACAGTTAATCTACTACAGAACTAAGCTACAACTACAACTAAATGATGTAGAGACAATGAGAGTCGAATACAAATTGAAAAGCAACAGAAAACGTAATATGCTAAAACGAATTACAAGAATATGATGTTGATGACTGAAACAAGATGGAGATATGTAATAACTGAAAATTAACAACTACAGATGGTTGAACTATGCAGGATATATGATGATGCAGATGAAGGAAAAATCAAAACTACAACTATACTAATCACCAGGATGCAGGGTATCTAACAAATGGTTTACTATGTCTAAATACAAACTATTATGAGATGCAGATTATACTAATCGTTACTGAAAACAAACAGAATTCACACAAATATATACAAGAATGAACTAAAAATCAGAACTTACACTGAGATGCAGATGATGAGAATTATTGAGATTTACAGCTACAGATGATGACAACAACAAGCTTGAAATTGAATTAAGTTACAGTACGAGACCATGAGGCAGGTGATCGCGACACACAAAACTGAAAAAGATCTGAACTAGATGCTTAACCAGATGCAACTACAGATTGAAATGGTATTATGAATAGATGCACACTGATGCACAAACTAACAGAGTTACTATCTAAGTTATAAGATGATGGTAAACTAATAAGCTACAATATGCAATGACTGAAAAATTAAAATTATAGCTAATATTAACAAAAGGAAGAAAGAAATCTAACACATATATACAAGAGATAAACGGAAAATCAGTAAAATGGAACCAACAAATCAACCACACCGCTACCAAGTTCCCGGCAACGGCGCCAAAAACTTGGTAGGACTTTAAACAAGCCTATAATAAACTGCAAGTGCACAGTGCCTTACTGTGCATAGTGCAAATACAGGTCGATCCACAGGGACAAGGTGGGTCTTACTACAACTGACTTCTAACAAGGAATAATCAAAAAGGGGGTTGTTTTTGCGTCGATACGACAAAGATTGATGATTATACTAAAGCAACAAATGTAAAACAAATACAAAGATAACTATGGTGTCGAATCTACCGCCTAAATGCATAGAATTTCTTGATTCGATATACTAGTTCTCATTTAATCAAGGAGCTATAGAAGTTCTAGCCTCAAACTACCTTGAAGAAGTGATAAATCACTTGCACAAATGGATGAATTAACCTCAAGCTAAAAATCTGTCAAACCCAAGCATTGGTTGTCTTGTTACGGCACAAACAATCAAAGACTAAACTATAAGTGTCAATTCCTAGCATTACCTATCTGTTTAAGGCATAGGTAATCACAAATTGAACTAAATCAGTATACAAAGCGTGAATACACATCAAAGAATTGATCAAACTACCAAGGATGCATGACATACAAGGTGAGAGTAAATTGATATGAATTCAGAGATTAAATTATGCTTTTCAATGTAAATTCATGGAGAAAAAGTAGAACCAAATCAAGCAATTCTTATTATTTAAGGGTTTCATCTCAACCCTAGTTAGAAAAGAAAACTAAAACATGGAGAAACTGAAAATAAACCTAAATTATTACTAAGGCTTGGTGCACCGGCTACTCCGGGCATGAGTTTCTCTCTACAATCCCCTCTCTATTTATACATCAATTTTGCCCAAAATTGGGTTCAATTGGTCAACACATGTACTGAAATTTAGGGACTGAGATGTCAATCACTCACCACATGGTATATAACAACTGATTTTTGCTCCATTGCATTCAACTACTTCATTATCATCAGGACTATGCTGTTGTTGAGGGAGTTCCAGAGTTGTTTCGTACGGCAATCTTCTCTTCACTCACAATTTCAGATTTCTTCTCTTTTGAAACTCAATAAATGGTACTGTGAATCGAGTGTATGGGCAGAGAGATACATGGAGAGGTGAACTTAGTGATTTGACTATAAAGAGAGTAGGTAATTTAAGGGTGATGAATCATTCATGGCTGCACAGTTGAAACATGTAAGAGAAAAGGTGTTGTTGAAAGAGTATGGGCGATGGTTTCAGAAGAAAGGTTTTTCTATTTTCTTCTTCTTCTGATTTTGAGAACGAAAAAGGAAAGTGAAAAGGGAGTTACTTTGGTGTTAGGCATGTGTAGCTTGTTTAGATGTTCACGGGCGAGATTTGTTGACTTCTTTGACTTCACACATGACTGGAGCACTTTAGACCATTGATCAGACTTGATTAATTTTGCAATCCTTGACCACAACTATTTGTTCCATCAGCATACAGCTCCCTTGCGTTGCGGTGCGACATTTTCACTTCCTCTTACGCTCTCTTTACAGTCTCGCTCACCTCTTGTTCACCATTTACTCAACCACCTAAAACACAACATAAAAAGAGATTATTTCGACAAAATTATCCATTAAAGGAGATGTGCTCATGTTACAAGATTTGTCGCAAAATAGAACATGAAGGCATTAAAGATGTGATAAAAGACAACAAAAAGATCTAGAAATATGCATTATTAGGCACTGATCAAGTGGTACTGATTAAAACCTTGGTCTTTTTGTTATTGACTTACGACAATGTAGATGGGGCAAAAAACAATTTGCTGGTTTTTACGGAATTGAGGAGACGACCATACAGAGGAGACTCCTTGAACCGAGCGAAATGTTCAAACTCACACAGATGCACTGCAAGAAGGGAGTGCTTTGAATTCGAGAGATCAATTTGTAGTACTCCGGCCTAAACCAAGACAATGGTCGTTCCAGAGTAAATTCGGTCACAAGAGAGGATGGGTTGATCTGTAGAAGGAAAGCTGAGAAATGTGTGGAATCAATGGTAATCAAAGATTGTGGGTGTGTTGTGTATTCTGAATAAGATAAGTTCTGAATGATTGAAGTTGCTCAGTTGAGAGTAATTGCTCAATTGATGAGGTGTTGATCTCGTGTTGTCTGTGAGACGTGAGATTCTAGTTCTGTCTTCAATAATGATTCAGAGACTTATTTATATTGCTGGAATTGTAGACACCATGATCCCATGAAGTGTGACAGTTGATGGAATCAAAGAGTGGGGAAGTGGAAATCGTGTTTGAAACCAGTTGCTCATCGTGCGGAGACTTGGTCAATTTTCCTTCCACTACTTTGTTAACTCCTTCAACTGATTGCACGACTTGCTCACATTCCATCGTGTGTATGAACACACGTGCCATATACCGCCAGACCAAAACCCTAGTTGATATCCCCCAAGTGACACGATTGATGTCTCGTGAACATGGAGTCTGCAGGGCAGTCGTGTATTTAGTCAGTTGCTGACTTCATGAGACGATGAGTCCATGTATTTGCTGAGTTGAACATGATTCTGCAAAATGTTCTGAAACTCATGAATTGAACGTGTCCGTTGAGACAAAGGTGTAATTCTCGGGTTGAGGGGATAAATTATTGCTCATTCGATGAATTGTTGAATATTGATAGTTGAACCAATATTCCTTGGTTTGAGCAAATATTGCTCATCTGAGCAAGTGTTGCTCGTCTGATGAATTATTGGCAGCGTGAGCGAAATAAAACATTAATTAGAATACTGGTAGTTAAACTGAGTATAATAAAATGGTGATCATGAGATCGTCGTAAAATTATTAACGTTCGAATCTGGAATTATGATCCTTGGACTCAGAAACCCTAATTTGATCAATTGATGACCGAGTGATAGTTTATTGAAAATTTAACCATGGAATGAAGAAGGACTGGTTACATGAGACCGTGGGTCGACCATGGAGCGTCCATATGCTCGCGTGAGCAAATACCAAGACCCCTTGAAGAGTTGGTGAAGAGATGATAAAATGCTGGTTCAATCATTTTTCATATAATGCTCGTCTGAGCCTTAGGTGATAAAACCTCATTAATTATGAAGAGGTGAGAGACCGACAAGAGGTCATGAAACCAACCCTGGATGGTCGTGGGATCGAATAACGATCACTTTATGAAATTCCAAAATTATTTGGAAGAGTCTTAGACCTAATACGTGCAATTGCGCAAATTAGGTCAAACCATGAAAATACGTGGGACCGGCGGCTCATTACGAACCAAAGAGCCAACCTTGGTCGGTCAAGGTAACATGCTCACGTCGTCAACACGTCCGCGTCTCAGTCCTGAGAATTTTGATATTTTCTGGCGTGCGTTTGAGCAACCATTTGAGAAAATACAATAAAATCAGGGTTTTGCTGAAACTGAGGAAACTTCATGAGATGAAGGAAAATAATTATAAAATAAAGGAATGATGAAGTGTGGGACCGCTGAAGCCAAGGCATGGCCGGACGTCCAGTGACCACGGTCCCATGGTACCTTTTCCTAATTTTATGTTATTTTTCATGATTTTATGAAAATATCATGAAATAAAAGAATTTGTTGAAATTAAGGAGTTTCCTTGAAGTGAAGGAGTTCCATGGGATCAAGGAAGCAAATAATATTAAAATAATAAAAATAAGGGCGTGTGGGACCGGCTAGGGCATGGCCTGCTGGCTTGGGCCCGGTCCCACAAGTTTTCCTAATTTTTATGTATTTTCCGTGTATTTTTCCATGATTTGAAGGAATTTTCCTAATTTGAGAGAAATACCATGAAATCAAGGAGTTTCATGAGATAAAGGAAACCTTAAAATAATAATAATAAAATAAAGGGGCGTGTGGGACCGGCTAGGGCATGGCCCGCCGGCTGGGGCCCGGTCCCACGGGTTTCCCTAATTTTATATTATTTTTCATGTATTTATGACAATACCATGAGATGAAGGAGTTTTCATGAGATTAGGGAAATAATAATAAAATAATGAGGAACCATGAGGTGTGGGGACGGCCGGGATCAAGGTATGGCCGGTTGGCCAACAATCACGACCCCACAATATTTTCCCAATTTTATATTATTTCCTTCGTGCGAAGGAAGCACCATGAAACTGAGGAGTTTCCTCAAACGAAAGATGTTTGTTCAAATGAAAGGATTTTCATAAGATCAAGGAAAATAACAAAAAATATGATAAAATATAAAACTGGCGTGGGATTGGCCACGGCACGGCCGGCCGGTCGGTCGGTGAGCCCAATCCCCTGGCGCCTTGGTCAATATTTTAATTATTTATTATTTTCCTTCCTATTTTGCACAGGTTCATCGTTTCGTCGTATTTTGAAATACTCGTTCGTGCGATGATTGTTAGTGCATCATCGTTGAGTACACTTGCACCTTTTGAGCCGGGGCTTACTAGAAGGTAGCTCAGACGCCCGTGCGTTGAATATTTACTACTAACCCATGGAATTCTGCTGGGAAGAACCATATATTGAAGTAACGAAATATTGCAAAAATATTTGAATATTTTCGGAAATTCAGTGGATGAATCCAAGAATTTAGGAATAATTAACTTATGGCTCTATACTAGCAGAGGAAGATGTCTAGGAGCATTAATTATTATGACATGAGCTTGCTGGGGCTTCATATCCTTTATATAGTCAGGGAAACTTGTTGTTTGTATCCTGAAGACGTTATCGCTCTATACTAGAAGAGCAAGCTGTCTAGGAGCCGTCAATCTCGTGATTCTATATAGAAATAATTACTGAAGTGTTCAGTATTCATGAGATATGCCGTTGTCCAGCCGAGAGACTACATATCTGCATGTACTCTGAGAGACAGTATTCTCAGTCAGAGGATTCGATGAGAGACCCATGTCTCAATACTCACATCTGATTGCTGGATCAGGAGTTCATATAATTATGGGTTTACAATTTTAGCCTTTGTCGAAAATCCACCATCTACATTAAGTCCCCTGCTTAATGAGGAAAGCCGTGTTCGTCAGTCAGCATTGAACGGTGATTTTCCGGTCATAAACAATATAAGTAATTGCAATTAGTCGTGAGTTAAGATGTTACCAGATTTTGATAGTATGAGCAAACCATGACTTGAATGAAGATCCCAGTGGCATGATAGAGCATCGTTTAATGAGCATAAATTGGTGTTGAACCGCTGGTTTGGACGACGGGACCTTGGTCGTTTAGGATTCGTGGGCCGGGCCCAATAAGGAAATCCTTGTAAAATTAGGTTTTTGGAAATAAAATTTGATATAAAAGGGAATTAATCCCTTCTTTTTTATTATTTTTCCCACGACCAGCACCTTCATCACCTCTCCACCACCTTAACGCCAGCAGCAGGAGGAGAAAATTTTCACGCCGGAGCACCGATCGCATATGTTGCAGGAGAAAGTGCATATGTTGTCTTTCGGAAAGCAACAATCACTTCTTTGTACTTTTCGTCAGACTTTGCGATAGGTAAGTTTTTGTCCAAGTGGAAGTAGCAATAGCTTTGATGAGAATTAAGGAACACTTTGGTAATATATTTAACCAACCCTTCACCTCGGTCAGTCATAAAAGTGATTGGGCGATCATCATCCAAAGCATCCTTCAGGTTCTTGAAAAACCATTCCCAATTGTCATTAGTTTCACCAGAAACGAATGCATATGCGAGGGGATAAAAACCTGCAAAAGGAATTATTAGTTATGTTAAGCAACTGCTAAAAGGAAAACAACCAATACAAAAGGAAAACAACCAATACATATCAACATGTTGATATGTAGTCTTTTTTCTGCTAAAAGGAAAATAATAACCAACTGCTTGACTAAGTGGAAAACTAACACTACATATTGACATGCAATATGGTTTGCCTCATACTCAGCAAGGTCAATATGTAGAAGTATACTCATTGTCAGTATTGTAGTAAATGAGTAATATAACTACCAAACACTACTTATCAACATGTAGTCCTTTTTCTATACTAGCATTGTAGGAATTATTAGCTTGCAAGACATGTTGTACTAGTTATATGTCCTTGTATAGATAATACTAGTTGTTCTAGTTATATGAAAAATAAACAAAAACAAGTTACTTTGATTAAGACATGTTGCCGCCATGAGACCTCCTCTAAAAGTCCCAGTAAGAAATGTACAATCACAGAAAATCATCGGAAGACAGAGTTTATATCCCTCTCTACAAGCTCCAAAGCAAATAAAAAGTTTATTGAATCTCTTTGTAGCATCATTGAAGTCGAAATCAATAAATGACACGGGGTTTGTTTCCCTAACAACATTCACCCACCAAGCAAGATCAGTGTAAGACTTGACATCATCACCAAAAATCTGTTTATGCGACAACTCAAGTGCATGGTATGCGTGGTAATACTTGATGTCGATCTCGCCACCAACTTTAACATAATCTACAATCTCCGTTGTCTTTATGAGAGGGTTGTGCCTGACACGCTCATGAATTAAATTGTTCATAAGCTTTCTCGAAACTTTTGGATTCTTCAACATATAACCACCACCATAGGTGTGCCTCCCCACATATTCATTTATCTTAAAAACATCAATAGAACTACCAATGACAGTTGTATGAAGCCTCCATGAACAACCTTTCACGCTGCATACGACGGTGAATCTCTCTAGGTCATTCTTCAACTTTCTTACCTCATATCCAGTTTTCATGCAGTATTTTTGGCAATCTATAGGTACAAAATCAACACCACCATAGAATAATTGTTCTGTATCCTCAAAGATGTTCTCCCAACCATCTGAAAAAAGCACATTTGGAACCTCTTTACCATCTTTCATTTTGAACTGACACTAAGTCTGCATTACTGTCAACTTCCATACACCTAGAAGAACTAGATGCGCCAGCTGAAATCACATCCACCTGCAAATCAAAGAAAGCCAATTTCTTTGCAGAATGTAATGCAGCGATGCTCTGGAGCGTTACGTCGGCAAGAATAAGAACCATCACTTGATTCTGGACATAGTTAACGACAATAATAGATGGAGTCAACCAGCTCCACATATTACAGAAGGAAAATTTCAAATCCTCTAAAGTGGAAGACGATGTAACCAAATATGCAAAGTGGTATTGCTTACGGTATACATGACAGTAGCAATCAATATCTGAATCGTGAGCAATGTCAGACATGTTAACCCTGTAAAAAAATGATCCAAAAATTACATTTTGATATGATATGTATTGATAATACACGTATTGATATGTACTGAGTATAAAAAAGAGTCTCTGAATGGATATGTGTTGTATCATTTCGATATGTATTGACATGTTCTATGCATTACATATTGACATGTACTGAGTCTCTGAATGGATATGCGTTATACATTTTGATATGTATTGACATCTACTGTAGGATGAAAAGAGAGTATGTTATTTGCAGTACGTATTGGTATGTAAAATGTTGGATAAATAACATATATTTTACTACATATCAATATGCACCGTGCCTATGAATAAATATGTTCCATATATTTTGAGACATATGATCATATCAAAAAAAAGCATGCTAATGAACTGCAGCTATATCAAAAGAGAAAACAAAATTACTACACGATCTATCTAATGAAACAAACCTATATCAAAAAATACAAAAATCAGATTACAAAGAAACTAAACAGAACAACAACAAAGAAAAGGTGATTACAGTAACATACCTTGTTCGAATCTGAGATAAACCTAATTCGAATCTGAGATACCTAATTGAAACACACAAAAATTACTTAAAAAATCGAACGGAAACTGAATTGAACAATGTAAATCATCATAAAACTGAAATCATAAAAGAAAGATAACAATGTACATCATAGACAATTATTCTGATAGAAATCGAATCAGAATAAACCTAATTATTCATCATGATTTCAAGAACAACAACAGAGGAAGATGATTAAAAGTAAATACCTTCTTCGAATCTGAGATGAACCTAATTCGAAGCTGAGATGAACCTAATTGAAAGACATTACCAGCAACAGAGAGCGAGAAACACAAAACGCAGCAGCAGAGAAGCGAGAGACTGGATCTGAGATGAAAAAGAGAGGAAAGAAACAGCGCCGGAATTTGATTTCTTCATTATATACAGTTGCAAAAGGGTATTTTGGTATATTGGAAAGTACGATTTGTTTCAACCGCACGTGGCTGGACTAGAGAATAAAAATTCATGTTTTTGGACCAGCGCATAATTTTTTTATGGTGGTGGACTACACATTAATCGGTCCTGTTTTTTTTTGGATTAAACAATAATTCCTAGTTACCATTTAGGTACTAATATAGTGGGCCTGTTTAATGGCTGGTCTTCCGATTAAACCCACTTTAACCAGAGGTCCAAAATTATATTTTTTTGGACCAATTTTTTTATTACAGGATCCAGACACGTGCGAGATTAAAGGGCGAAACTATCCTAGGTTAAAATAAAACAGTCTTTTCTCGGACAGGAAGAAGATACATAAGATTGGAGAAAATCAATGAATAACTCAGTTTATGGAAACCGAAACTATTTTTCCCAAAAATAAGAGATATCTAATATTTTTCACTGAATAAACAGATGCGAACCACTTGCCCAGATTTATGCTTCCTCACAATCAGAATTTTGGGTAACAAGTGAGGATGCATCCTACAACATAATCAACGTGTGTTGAGGTGAGATTATCCTCACCATAGTTAACGAAGACATCCTTCGGATGACTTATAAACACAATAGACTGTGTTTCCTTTTTGTTCTTTCTTTCTCTTGTAATTGCAAGAGTTTGAAATTTCCTTTCGAAATCTCATAAATTTACCAGTCTTCTTTATCCCCTTACGAAAAGCTTTGATAAGTTTATTTTCAAGAAGGATTGTAGTGAGATTATTTTCTCCACATGAAGAACTTATCATATTATCAGAAAAACTAGTTCCTGATTCTCTTGGTTTTTCACCAAATTTTTCTTGTTCAGATTTTTCCATGCGGGTTTTATCTGAAAGGAATTTCAAAAAGTTTTAAAGTACCAGGCTTAACCTTTTATTTTCCTTAATTTCCAACTCAATTTTTTCTAGGAGTTGATTAGACTCACAGAATTCATTACTGTTAGAGTTGGCAAGAAGTGCATTACAATCATATATTTCTTCATTGGAAACTTCCTCCGGAATATCATCAAGAGTGGAGATATACGCCTTGTTGCGCTTCTGATTTCTTCTGCTAGGACAATGTTTTGCCATATGTCTGAATCTACGACACTTGAAGCATTATACTTCATCATTACCCTTTTTATGGCAAAGCGATAATGTATCATGAACATGTTTATCAAAAGATAATATGTCCTTAATTCGTTGCGCTAGAACCACAATAGTTGAGTCAAGCTCTTTTTCAACAGGTACCTTGTCCTCTTGGCAACGTTTCTCAGTTTGATTCTTCAGCAGAATTTCTCTATCAAAGATCTTTAACTTTCCTACAAGAGAGCTTCGGGAAAGTATAGAAAGATCATTTCCTTCTATTATGACATCTTTCTTAGACTCGTATCTGGATAGTAACGATCTGAGAATTTTGCATAGTATTTCCTTTTCAGGTATATCCTTTCCAAGACAGAAAGATGCATTAACAATCTCAGAAAGTTAGAGTTAAACTCCTCGAAAGTATCGTTATCATCCATTTTGAGGTGTTCCCATTCAGATGAAAGGAAAAGAAGTCTAGCTTCTTTTTCAGAATCATCTCCCTCGAATACAGTCTCAAGGATATCCCATGCTTCTTTAGAAGTCCTACAAGTCAGCACATGGTGTAAAAGATCATGACTAACTGCATGTATAATGACATTCAAACCATCAAAATTCTTCTCTGCAAGAGTCCTTTCTTCATGAGTATAACGCGCTAAACGTTTGAACTCAGTTTCCGAATAATCCATCAGTTGTTGATATCCGTCTTTGATTAATAGCCAAGTATTAAAATCTCGGGATTGAAGAAAAGCTTCATAGCAGACTTCCATAATGGGTAATTCGTCCCATTAAATCTTGGATGTACGTTAACTGAAGTCGATTCATGAGAACTCGAGTTCATTCTTATAAGTTGGATCGCACCAAACACAGATTGTTAGATCTTTTCGTGTTTGCCTGCTCTGATACCAATTGGAAAGGCGAGGGTACCCAAATATATCTCAAGCTAAAACTTTTCCTACCTATAAGTCCTTTTTCCGAAAGTGATTGTCTATGGACTGAGTCGAGACAATGCAACAAATCGGTTCACACGTCGTGTGATCGTCTATGGATACGAGATCGAGACAATACAAACAATGAAGTATGTTTACTTGATAAAAGGTTCGGACTTAACCAAGCATAATAGGATTGCTATCAACTAAATAGGAATTAACGTTTGTGTAATTTACTATAAATTATAATAACAACAATTATAATTGCGGAAAATAAAAGTAAATGACACAGCAAGATTTTGTTAACGAGGAAACCACAAATGCAGAAAAACCTCGGGACCTTGTCCAAAATTGAATACTCTCAGGATTAAGCCGCTACACAAAATTAAACTAACTTCGTATAGTTGAGACCAAGCAACTAAACCTATAGTTCACCTAGTTCCGTCTGTATTCCCATGCCTCCAACTTATGAATAAGTCACGTACTTGGAACAATTCCTTTGGTTCGTATTCCAAATAGTAAAGGAACAACAAATCTGTTTGGTAGCAACTCTCTTCAACCAAGTGATGTGAGTTCGATAAAGGATCTTCTGTTTATCTCAATAAACTCCTTCGCCAGGTTCTTAGATCTATCTTATTCTCAACTACCAAAGATAGTTGTTAAGATTTTGCAATCAATACTTTTAATCACAAAGAATTGTATTGATGCCGATCTACACAACAATCTAATCTACCACAAGGATAAACCAATTGTAGTTGGATCCTCTTATACCGAAACAAGTATTGTGCACACCAAAGATTATGAACCCCAAATCAGAAATCTTCAATATTTTCTTTGTCTTCAAATCTTCGTAGATCTTCAATAAACACCTGCACACAACAACTTGAATCTCTTATGATCAATCATGCACAGAACGGAGTCTGTTAACAATGGATTATCACAAGATCGTCTTTAGAACTAAAAACAGTCTAAAGATCCCTGTCGAAACTTCGATCTAGTTTGAGTGAATCTTATATCAGAAGAGAAGATTCTCAAACATAAACAAACTAGGTGTAATCAAAGTTCAACCACCGTTAGTCAATCAAATAAATCGAAAACACAAGATAAACCACAATTATCTAGTTTACCACCTGAAAATGCGGGGGTCTAACAACCACACCCAACAATTCGTTTGGCAATCTGAGAGGACTTACTCCAATACACTTTCTAGAGAATCAACTAGACTATCAGACTCAATCTAGAATAAAGTATATCAAAGATTTTAATATCTCTAACTCTTAATTCAATCCTCAATCAACAAATAGAAATCTGCGAGCCTAATTGAATATAAGATGAGTTACTTGAACGGTACCAAAGACCAATGTTCAAGTGTCAATAAATGTGAATCAATAACTAAAGGATGGATATTCTAATTGATTGATCTTAACGCACAACCTGTGACATTTCAATTATATAACAAAATATAATGCGGAAAAGAAATAACACAGACGTCAGAATTTTGTTAACGAGGAAACCGCAAATGCAGAAAATCCCGGGACCTAGTCCAGATTGAACACCACACTGTATTAAGCCGCTAAAAACACTAGCCTACTACCAATTAACTTCGGACTTGACTGTAGTTGAACCCTAATCAATATCACACTGATTCAAGGTACAGTTGCGCTCCTTACGTCTCTGATCCCAGTAGAATACTACGCACTTGATTCCCTTAGTTGATCTCACCCACAACTAAAAGTTGCTACGACCCAAAGTCGAAGACTTGATAGAAAAATCTTTCTCACACAAAAAAGTCTATAGGATTGGATAAATCTATCTCCCACAGAAATACCCAAGAGTTTTTGTTCTGTCTTTTGATAAATCAAGCTGAACAGGAACCAATTGATAAACCAGACTTATATTCCCGAAGAACAACCTAGTATTATCAATCACCTCACAATAAACTTAATCAACTAGCGAAACAAGTTATTGTGGAATCACAAACGATGAGACGAAGTTTGTTTGTGATTACTTTTCTATCTTGCCTATCGAAGACATAAAATCTCGAGCCAATTATTTCAATTGCACTCAACATGATAGAAACAACAAGATCCGATCACGCAACTACAAAGATAATAGTTGGGTCTAGATTCACAATCCTAATGAAGTCTTCAAGTCATTAACCTACAGGGTCTCGAGAAAAAACCTAAGGTTAAAGGAGAATCGACTCTAGTTATGCAACTAATAACACACAGGAGGTGTGGGGATTAGGTTTCCCAGTTTCTAGAGTTCTCCTTTATATAGTTTTCAAATCAGAGTTTGCAATCTAAGTTATCTTGGTAAACAAGCATTCAATAATCACCGTTAGATGAAAAACCTGATTCAACCAATCTAATATCTTTCAACTGTTAGATCGAACTTAGCTTGTTACATACAAATGAAATGTACCCTCATTTAGGTTTATGTAACCGTACCTAATCGTGTACACCAGGTTGGTTCACAAACAGTTAACCGAGATTAGCCATATGATTACTCTCATATCAACCTTATTCATCTTAACCATAACTAGTTCAAATGACTCAAATGAAACTAGTTAAGAGTTGTTCCATTGTTTAGAAAACACAATTGAAATCAAATCGGTTTGATTCACTTGAATCAATCATGAACATTATAGCCACGGTTTGCAAAAGATTGCATTTTGCTTATGATTTAAATGTTTAAGTCCATGAAATGACCGACTTGACAAAGTAACCAGCTTAAGTATGCGTACGGGTACACGTACTTAAGCAACCGGTTTTTTAGTTTGTTAAGTTTCCAAACTCGGCAGAAATTTTCGGTTCAAAAACTTCCGCCAGTATGCGTACGGGTACGCATACTTAAGGTGGCTAGTTAAGAGTTTTGCCAAAACCAAACTCAGCAGAAATTCTCGGTTCGAGAACTTCCGCAAGTATGCGTACGGGTACGCATACTTAACCTGTCTCCTTCACCAATTTCGAATACACACATATGCATACTCTTGGCTCCCGGTTTATGGACTTATACACTAATGTGCGAACACACTATATATGCTTATATCCAAAGATGGTTACATCATCAACTCTTTATTTCAATCATTGAAACATTCTTCTATAATGACAATATCCGTTTTCACACACTATTAGCATCAAAGAAATTTTCAAGATATTGAAATAATCATTTTCGAAACATTCCAAGCCTACATCAAATGATTGTATCACACAAACCATGTAAGATGTTACTCGGTAATTTTCTCATGATATAAGATGAGATTGGTCGAAGCGAAATCTTACCAACACATATTTCGAGAAATATGTAAGGGGATATACTCAGCTCGAAATCTCAAATGTGTATGAGAAAACTATTTCGTAACACGACTTATGTCTCAACATAGGAGATAGTAGAAATAGACTTTCCGAGTGATAGATAAGTTCAAGTCTCCACATACCTTTTGTCGAAGAAGTTCCACAAGCTCCCCTTAGTAGTTCTTCGTCTTCAAGAGATGAACGTCTAGAGATTTAAGCTCAACTACACTATCTATGTCCTAGTCCGAGACATCTACAAATAGGCTAGAAATCAAGACTTATAGTTTTGATCACTAACATTGAAAAACATGCTTGAGGTAGCAACACATGCGAGTTTGACCGAGCAATGCTCTAACAATCTCCCCCTTTGTCAATTTTAGTGACAAAACTATCAATACATATGGATAACAAAAAAGATAAAAAAAAAGTAGCTTCTTATCCACATGCTTGATCTCCTTGGCATCTTCAACGCGACCCGGAATCTTCGTTACTTCCAAGTACTCCATGATCCTAAAGGTTGTAAGTTCAGCATCACAGTTGTTGAAGATCCGTAGCTATAACAATGAGAAAACAAAATGCTCTCAATCATTGTTATACAGTGTCATAGTATTATTACACAGCATCAAAGTTCAATTGTATCACAACTTTGACAATAACACTATGGCGATACACATCACTCCCCCTTAGTCAATACATATCTCAACATGAAAATCACTCCTCCTTACATAATGATCCGTAAACCATATGTATTTGTAATGTGAACTACACATTAATTCTCCATCTTTTTGTCAAAAAAATTGGCAAAGGTACGAAAATTAGTGGGATCCTAATGAAATTTCCACGAAGATACATCATGACCAAAAGGTGTATTAACATACCAACAAATTTAGATGCAATCATAAAGCCGAAGCTAAATGCATTTATCAAGGAGTTAATAAAGATACAAGATAACCCCTAAAAATTCCACAGCCGCACTCCCCACAAAGATTTTGCAATTAAGTACAAGTTCAATTAAGAACTCTCCCCCATAAAATGCCATCCCCGAAGGAACAACAAAGGCGACCTTACTTTCACAAGAAAAGAAGGATTTCTTTGGACAACCAAATTACATGAAAACATGAAATTGTATCCACAAAATTCAATCGAAATAACCACAAGAGAAGCCATAGTTAGTTCAATCGCAAAAAAAACAACAACTAACAACCAAATTAATCACAAGAAAACCCATGATTAATTCAATTGGAATACACAACCAAATTAACCACAAAAAGCGATCAATTTAATTGGTCATGCTCGACATAAGCGAACTTACGGAGCAACAACTAAAATAACCAAAAGAGAATGATTAATTTAGTTGATCATGTTCGACATAGGGAACCTTACGGAGCAACAACTAAGTTAGTCATAAGATAATGATCAACTAAGTCGATTGTGCTCAACATAAGAAACCTTATGGAACAACACAATATATGCACAAAGATTGTGGATCGGAGATCGACCAATACTGCGGAATAGACAAGGATTCACTCTATCTTTCATCACTATTTGCACAATGACATATAATAGACTTAATACTTGTACACAAAAGTTTTATCCTTTCTTTTTATAAAATCATGACATAAAAGGCTTTAACTTTTGTAATGTCAAAAGTTCATTCTATCTTCCATCAATGCATTTATATCGACATAATAGAGACAAATTTTGAACAAGTATGGGACAATCACAGGTTCACAGACGTAAACAACATATCCCATAACAATTAGCAATATATAAAATCATAAAGATTAAAATTGCAAAAATCATCTTCCAAAAAATACTTTATGTTAGAGCACTGCTCGGTCGAACTCGCATGCGTTGCTATATCAAGCATGTTTGTCAATATTAGTGATTAAAACTATATGTCTTGATTTCTAGTTTACTTATGACTAAGTCTCGGTCTAGGATAATTAAGTGCAGTTGAGCTCCAGACTCCATGGCGATCATCATACGAAGACGAAGAACTACTCGAGGAATAAGTGGAACATCATCCGACAAAAAGGTATGTGGAGACTTGAATTTTTCTATCACTCAAAATTCTATTCTATCTCCTACTCTTGAGACAAAGTCGTATAAGTATGATAGTTTTCATACATACACATTTGTTATTTCGAGCCGAGTTTACTCGCGTATCTTTTTCTCGAAATATGTGTTGGTGAGATTTTGCTTTAACCATTTTCATCTTTACCCGTGATGCAAGTCATGAAGACGTTTCAATCTTGAAAATAGCTTTGATGACGATAGTCGTGAATAACGATTGTGTTGATGGTGGTTTTTAGTTCAGGGTCAAAATCGTAAAACCCTATATTTAGCACCGTCATACTGCAAAGGAATAAAGGCCACTTGAAAGTAACGATTGCTCAAACCTCTTTATTTCCACATGTATTGAACAAATCAGTATATATACATGAAATTCACTCATAATGGTACGTGCAACAACAATCCCAAATATTCTGTGAATTCTGTTAGCATTATTAACTAATGCATGACTCGCCTGATATTTTTCCGTGCAATGTTCTCAGCCAAACTCTCAATACTGACATGACATGAAGATCAATGATCACTCTCAGCAGAGTAGCATGAATCTCCCGAAGTGCTAGTATTGGAATCTGCACAAAAATACTCACACAGACTACATCTCTCTGACAAAGAGATCAATGTGTTCACACACTTTTTTAATTAAAGTTAGCATGATCGAACACGTATTTACTCCTTAAAGAAAATCTAGACTATTAATGTCGGACTCAGAAACGATCACGGCCACACAATTTGGCCGCGCGATTTAACAAGCTTGGATTACTCCTGGCAGAACTAGGTAATCACCTTACCACCAACATGCCCACTAATGCCCTAGTTGATCGAGCCCTATGTAGCTCGTTCACAGATGCTTCGAACATCGACCCAAACATGGGTGTTCACGCTGCATAACATAACTCAAACGAATTGAGACCGACAAAAACGGTCTCAAAACGCATCACGTCCGTACAACTTATCCGGCCTAGCTAGACGGCTTGGATCGCATTTCGAGCAATCAAAGAGATGCCGATGTGTTCACCATCGTCCCAAGCTCTCCCTTGGTCGATCGACCTGTCCCCAATGGGACCAAAGCACGTTAAAACGCCAGTCTCGAGGAGGGTGATCGCGCAACCTTTTAAACCCTAAATTGAATAAGCAACGTTACACAACTGCCGCTAATCAATCATATCCGTCCAACTTCGCCAGCCTAATTGGACGGCTTAGATCGTGTTTCAAACGATCAAGGAGATGCCAACGCGTTCAACATCGATCCAACTCCACATATGGTCGATCGACTTGCCCATAGCAAGGCTAAAGCGCATAAAAACGCCAGCCCAAAGAAGCATGAACACGTTGTTTCAAAAAACCTAAATTACTTTGCGGCAATACATTACTACCGCAAATCGATCTCGACCACTCATCTTCGCCAGCTGATTCGAGTGGCTTAGATTTAACTTCAAACGACCTCAAAGACATCAACGTGATCACTGTCGGCCCACCTTCACGTATGACCGACCGACCTGCTCGAGTCGACGATCGAAGCCTTGAATCGCTCGCCCAAAGAGGGTTAGCCGCATGGCTCCCGAAAACCTAAAGTCGCGTCAATGGCTGTTTGAAACTGCCGCAAACGATCACGACCATCCAACTTCGCCAGCCTAATGGATGGTATAAATTTATTATTAGAAAACAAGCAAAGCAACATTGTGAAGACCGGCCATCCTTCTTCGACATGAGGCGATCGACCAAGTGATGACTTGACCATAGGGTCCTCAAACAATCACCCAAAGGTAGTCGATCATGCTACCTCCTTTAAGACGCCAATCCGCGACTTATGCAATCAGGCTCTAAAACAATGATGCTTCATACACATCGATTAGTTTGAGACGCTTAATTGCGATGGTTCACATGCATCGAATGCATACAATATTTTATATTGGCCTCATAAACAACTTAGTTGTTTCACCTAATAGCACCATGCTATTCTCCGCGGTGGGTCCCACAACCCACTTATTCGAGACATCAAACATGTCACAAACTGGGGGATGCTTACTGGGGTATTGGTCTGGCGGTTTACAGCGAGCGGCGTGCAATGCGTCCATTACGAGAACGTGTCAGGAAAGGCGGACGGTTATCAATAATGAGAGCAGTGGGAGAACGTGTGATCAGTCATCCCTCATAACGAGACATGATGATCACCACCTTCCGTACAAAACCCACTTCTCCACTACTTCACTTCCTCCACTTCCTAAGATATCAGGGTGCGCTCAATGACTTGTATAAATGGGTTTTCAACCTATTCAAAACAACACGAAGAACACAAGTGTTATCAACACAAGTAGCCAGAAACCATTTTCTGATACGCAAGTCATAAACAACCACCTTCATAGTTCAACATTCTGATCTCAAACACCTTCTCCGCTTCCCTCCCTAAGATCAACCCTTCTCCTTCATCTTGTGACCGAATTGAATCTGGAACGACCATTTCTTGGTTTAGGCCAAAGTCTTACAAATTGATTTCTCGAACCTAAAAGCATTCCCGTTCAGTGCATTTGATTAGGGTTTAGATTTGTTTCTCATTTAACACACCCCAAATTACCAAAACTAGCAGAATCAGTTTTTACCCCAAAAAAACTGGCGACCACAGTGGGAGATTAATCTCTCGGTTGCAAGATCAATTTTCAATTTCATTTCAATTTTCTCAAAATTCAAGATGGTGGATCTTAGGTCTGGATCGACGACAAATTCCGATGGAACTAGCACTGACAACACTCTCGGCGTTGATGTCCCTGTCAGTGGCGCTACCATACAGCCTGTCAATACGATCAATGCATCTTGTGGAACTACGTCCTCTACCACCAACACCAACGGAGTAGGGATTCCCTCGGTAACTCCTCCCATCACCAGAGCCAGAGCAGCCGCAAACCCCAACGTTTCTTCAAGTGTAACCCCTCCGATCGTCACCAGAGCAGCTGCTACTCCCCCGTCAGGACGAGGGGATGGAGGAATCAGAGGAGGCCAACCTCCTATTACCATTGTTGATTTGATGGAGAGGATAGAAATTCTCGCTAAGGCTCAGACAGACATGGCTTCAGAAAGAAGTACTGACTTTCCTTAAGATGCTGACAGAGCGACTGCCGCAAGAACCGCGCCAGCCCATGGAACCCGTAAGAAGTACCTTCAACACTCTTGGCGCAAGCACTTCAGCAGGGCGTGCATTCATAGATGAGGAAGTTCGTGTTGTGCCTGAACGCCCAGGGGAAAGGAACCAGCCATCCAACTTCATCACTCGTGAGGATCTGGAACGACTGCTCCAAAATCGAGGCAAAAGAAAACCCGGCGGACCTGCACCAACACCAACCTCCGTATCCTCCTGACGTGCAGAGAGTTCCCCTACCGAGAGGATACTCCTCTCCTAAATTTTCCCTTTATGATGGTACTGGTAACGTTCGCGAACACATCTCCCGTTTTCTGGAATCTTTGGGAGAACACGAATACAATCACGTCCCCCGCCTGAAAGAGTTATCAAAATCACTTACCGGAAGAGCATACACCTGGTACAACAACATCGCGCCAAACAGCATATCAAACTGGTGTGAGATGGTCACCGCTTTTTACAAAAAAATATTTCTTTGTATCCGAACAAATCACTTTCTTGGATTTGGGAAGAATGTTTCAGCGAAACAACGATCATCCAAATGACTACACCAAGAGATTCAGAATTCAAGCTTTGGATTGTCACGATCCAAACGTGACCGAACAACAATTGGTAGATTCGTGCATCAAAGGTATGGTTCCCATCTATCGTGCTTTACTGGAAAACTTGCGCTTCCAGAATTCTCTGAACTCCATGAAGCTGCTAAGCGATCGGCTACGACCGCACCAGCACTTTTAGAAAGAACCAGACCGGCTAAAGGTGAGGATGCACGCGAAACTCGAGAGAATAGGCGCTTATCAACAAGCAATACAACACCGGTCCTTCGGTAAGCGTGGTAGGAGAAGGAGGGAAAAGGAAAGCTCCAGCAACGGAGCAACAACCTAAACGCCCAACACCAGCGCAGACAACCACATCCCGGAAAGCCACGGCTAAAGCTCCTGAAGCTGGAGATGCTCCAGACTTCCCATTTACAATAGATGAAGTCATTGAACTCTTGGAAGCATGGATTCAAGATGATGCATTCAAGCTACCTCCTCTTAGACGTCTGCCAACTGAAGAAGAGATGGCGAATCCCAAATACTATCGTTATCACAGGTTCGTCAATCACCCAACCAGTGACTGCAACAAGTTGAAACGCATTTTCAAAGAGAAGGTGGATGCGGGATAACTTCAACTAGGAAACGAAGGAGTCAACAGAGACCCCCTTCCTGTCAGGAGTTGCATGATTTCTGGGGACTCTGTTCACAAGACTGTGCAGTCTATAATGGAACGATTCTGTGAAATTCTGTATTTCTCAAAGGCACAACGTCAAGACATGTTTGGGGATCTTAACCGTGTTGTATCAGGAAAGCGTTTGTTTCCAGTTAAGGAAGTTGCTCCTGAACCGCAATCCTTCCTAGGAAACGCAAGATGCAACTGAGGATTCCTAATTGTCGCTCGCTTGAAGGATGTCGAGTTTGACAACGTGCTGATTGACGTAGCATCTGATTTCAACATTGTCACCGTCAAGGCCCTGAAAGATGCAAAGATTTCGAAGCAGGAGGTTGTTTATTGCCCGACCATAATTAAAAATTCTGAAGGAGAGTCTAGAGACGCTTATGGGTACATCGACCTCGAAATAAAGATAGGAGACGCTCTAACACGCGGTAGGTTTCATATTGTGAAAGATTACCCGAACTATGATATGATTCTGGGGAGCTCATGGGTGCACGACAACAAAGAAAAGTGAGGGGTGTGTCCTTTTCCAGTGTCTATACCTGAGAGGATCTCCAACAAGCCATCCAATCCCGAAGAATATTTGCTGCCGTATCAATCACTTACAAATATGACATAATTACCTGGAGAGAGCCCGTCAGCATACGTTAGAAAATTCCGAACCCAAGTAAGTCTCACCGAATAACCCTTTTTGCAACCAGTCACTCCTCCTTCTGATAAGTCTCGGGGACTCGCTCCAATCAACAACCCATCCGCCACTAGGAGATGTGAATGGGATGCTGATCCTTTTAAACGCTTTGTTAAAAGTTTAGAAGCTGTCTCGGTCAAAGACGAAAATCCCAAGGATCAAGTAGCCGTACAACGCCCAAAACCATTTCAAATTGGATATTTGGTAATGAAGGCGACCGCGTTTCAAGTTGGGGATGTGACAGTGAAAGTGACCGCTCAGTCTGATTCACCTACAGAAAGGGAAGATAAGCCATATCTGGTAGCAGATGTTATCCTAGGCGGTTATTGCAAGCTCATCAATATTGACAAACTGGAAGGCGTGATGATTCACTCACGATGTCTCGAACCCTACAGTACCTAAAATGTTGTGCTACCATTTCCTCCAGCGTTCTCTCCATACCTAAAACGCCGTGCTATCTTTTTCTCCAGCGTTCTTTTTAGTATTTCTTCCAGCAATTTCCTCTTTCATGCAATGTTTGTAATTCCTCCAAAATGATTGCACTGCTTGCATTCATAATTAGGGTTTCAATTTGTCAATTAATCAACGTATTATTTCCTTTTAGAAATTTCTTTACTCCTGAATCATGACACAAAGTCTTGAACAAACCTAAAACTCTCATTACCCATCAGTTCAAACCAGAAAGACAAAACCCTAAAAGAAACACCTCATATCTTTCGAGAAAAATCGAAGGAATACGTGCAGGAAGAAAAGAAGCAAATGAATTGTAATTATTAGGGCAAACACTTCGAAGAGCAGTCTACTCCAATAATAAAGCAACTCCCCAATCACCACATGATTAGGCGGATTGCAACATAATTGGAAGGCAGGCAGGTTCGTGACCAATCTCTGATTTTCATCATCGAATCCCCTTCGTTATTTTTTAGGGTTATATGCGATCATCATAAGGGCAAGTGCGCGTTCACATGAGAAATCATCAAATGCCATGGAGAGATTCTATCGCAACCTTACTAGAGAAACACTACAACTAAGGTTCCCGAATATTAAAAAGAAAATCATTAGATTAAAACCAGGCTCAACCACAAAACTACTGAGAGTACGAGAAGAAGATGTCTACAAAACCGTAGAAAGTGCTCAACTACAAATGAAAGCAACAAAGGGAAACTTTAGACATTGGAAGTATCAGTGGCGTCTTCACTGGCGGCTGT
Organism: Papaver somniferum; assembly: GCF_003573695.1. Classification (NCBI taxonomy): domain Eukaryota; kingdom Viridiplantae; phylum Streptophyta; class Magnoliopsida; order Ranunculales; family Papaveraceae; genus Papaver; species Papaver somniferum. Next base: position 92,266,495 of record NC_039366.1, on the reverse strand, counting down.
CATTGGAAGTTGCTTCAACATTTTCATCATAAGCCACCGTTGTGTCCTCTATGGAAGCCACATCGACTTCCTCTTTTGATGCCGCTTCGACGCCTTCCTCGACATCTGCTTCAATATTCCCTCCAGGAGACGCGCCGATATCTCCCTTGGAAGCCGCTTCAACATCTTCATCCTTGGAAGCTGCTTCAACATCTTCTCCAGATGCCGCTACCATGATCTCCTCAGCAGCCACTTCAGTGTTCCCTCCGGCGGTTGCTTCAATACCCTCCACGGAATCTACTTTGACCTCTCCCTCAGTAACTGCCCCAACAACCTTATGGGGATACTCTGGTTCATCCACGTCAGAATCGAGGATGATGACTGTGTTACAGATAGGGTAATCATACTTATTTTCACTGGAAGTCCGTTGATGCCCGATCCTTCGCCGCTTTAGCCGAGCTGCAAACCTTTCAGGTCTCGCAATCGGCAGGTGAGATGATTCGCCGTGCCTCCATTCTTCCTCCATGCCGACCGAAGCCAAGAAAGCCTCACGCTCCTAAACGAAACGTAGTTGCAAAAGAGACATACCCTGTATGTCACGATCAGCTTCACGAAATTGAGGATATATTTTGGCCATCACCTCCTCGAACGCGCTAGCCTCAGGTTTGTCGACTTCGAAGCTCTTCTCTGGAGAAGTAAAAGAGTAATCATCACCAGCAGTTCCCATCATACACTGCAAAAAGGGACGTTATGATCATACCGACAGCTGGTAAATAAAAATCGTTATTATCAATCAAAACTCTGCACAATGAACAAGGAGCAATACTTGGAACGAAGAAGAGAAGCAATCCTGTGACGAGAGGAAGGTTCTAGCGTCTTCTTTATATTCCACAAATCCGCAAGACCCCGGGAAGAAAAGGAGTCTATACTTGCCATGTATAAAGGCTCCTGATACGGGATAACAATCAAGTAGATACTTATCTATCTGAAGATAACCGCGGTGAAAGGAAACGTGCCCTACAAAAGGATCAAGCCAGTCTCTATCCTGGTAATGTGCATCGAACTCCTCTTGTGAATTTCTTTGTCTGTCACCATCTACTGCTTACCCCGCAAAAATGTCACCGTTACATGCTAAGCATGGGACTTAATGTTGATGGTGGTTTTTAGTTCAGGGTCAAAATCATAAAATCCTATATTTAGCACAGTTATCCTGCAAAGGAATAAAGGCCACTTGAAAGTAACGAGTGCTCAAACCTCTTTATTTACACATGTATTGAACAACTCAGTATATATACATGAAATTCACTCATAATGGTACGTGCAACAACAATCCCAAATATTCGGTGAATTCTGTTAGCATTATTAACTATTGCATGACTCGCCTGATATTTTTCCGTGCAATGCTCTCAGCCGAACTCTCAATACTGACATGACATGACGATCAATGCTCACTCTCAGCAGAGTAGCGTGAATCTCCCGAAGTGCTAGTATTGGAATATGCACAAAAATACTCACACAGGCTACATCTCTCTGACAAAGAGATCAATGCGTTCACACACTTTTTTAATTAAAGTTAGCATGATTGAACACGTATTTACTCCTTAAAGAAAATCTAGACTGTTAATGTTGGTCTCAGAAACGATCACGGCCACACAATTTGGCCGCGCGGTTTAACAAGCTTGGATTACTCCTAGCAGAACTAGGTAATCACCTTAATGACCACCGACATGCCCACTAATTCCCTAGTTGATCGAGCCTTATGTAGCTTGTTCACAGATGCTTCGAACATCGACCCAAACATGGGGGTTCACGCTGCATAACATAGCTCAAACGAATTGAGATCGGCAAAAGCGGTCTCAAAACGCATCACGTCCGTCCAACTTAGCCGGCCTAGTTGGACGGCTTGGATCGCATTTCGAGCAATCAAATAGATGCCAATGTGTTCACCATCGGCCCAAGCTCTCCCTTGGTCGATCGACCTGTCCCTAGTGGGACCAAAGCACGTTAAAACGCCAGTCCCAAGGAGGGTGATCCCGTAGCCTTTTAAACCCTAAATTGAATAAGTAGCGTTACACAACTGCCGCTAATCAATCATATTCGTACAACTTCGCCAGCCTAATTGGACGACTTAGATCGTGTTTCAAATGATCAAGGAGATGCCAACACGTTCAACATCGAGCCAACTCCAAATGTGGTCGATCGACTTGCCCATAGCAAGGCTAAAACGCATCAAAACGCCAGTCCAAAGAAGCGTGAACACGCTGTTTCAAAAAACCTAAAATTACTTTGCGGCAATAAATTACTGCCGCAAATTGATCTCGACCACTTATCTTCGCCAGCTGATTCGAGTGGCTTAGATTTAACTTCAAACGGCCTCAAAGACATCAACGTGATCACTGTCGGCCCACCTTCACTATGACCGACCGACCTGCTCGAGTCGACGATCGAAGCCTCGAATCGCTCGCCCAAAGAGGGTTAGCCGCATGGCTCCCTAAACCCTAAAGTCGCGTCAATGGCAGTTTAAAACTGCCGCAAACGATCACGACCATCCAACTTTGCCAGCCTAATTGGATGGTATAGATTTATTTTTAGAAAACAAGCAAAGCAACATTGTGAAGACCGACATCCTTTTTCCACATGAATCGATCGACCAAGTGATGACTTGACTGTAGGGTCCTCAAACGATCACCCAAAGGTAGTCGATCATGTTGCCTCCTTTAAGACGCCAATCCGCGACTTATGCAATCAGTTTCTAAAACAATGATGCTTCATACACATCGATTAGTTTGAGCCGCTTAATTGCGATGCTTCATATGCATCGAATACATACAATATTTTATATTGGCCTCATAAATAACTTAGTTGTTTCACCTAATAGTACCATGCTATTTTCCGCGTCGGGCCCCACGACCCACTTATTCGAGACATCAAACATGTCACAAACTGGGGGGATGCTTACTGGGGTATTGGTCCGACGGTTTACAACGAGCGGCGTGTTACGCGTCCATTACGAGAACATGTCAGGAAAGGCAGACGGTTATCAGTAATGAGAGTAGTGGGAGAACGTGTGATCAGTCATCCCGCATAACGAGACACGATGATCACCACCTTCCGTACAGAACCCACTTCTCCACTACTTCACTTCCTCCACTTCCTAACATATCAGGGTGCGCTCAATGAATTGTATAAATGGGTTTTCAACCTATTCAAAATAACAAGAAGAACACAAGTGTTATCAACACAAGTATCCAGAAATCATTTTCTGATACGCAAGTCATAAACAACCACCTTCATAGTTCAACATTCTGATCTCAAACACCTTCTCCGCTTTCCTCCCTAAGATCAACCCTTCTCCTTCACCTTGTGATCGAATAGAATCTGGAACGGCCATTTCTTGGTTTAGGCCAGAGTCTTACAGATTGATTTCTCGAACCTAAAAGCATTCCCGTGCAGTGCATTTATTTAGGGTTTAGATTCGTTTCTCATTTAACACACCCCAAATTACCAAAAACAGCAGAATCAGTTTTTACCCCAAAACAGATTGTTATAACATTATAGAAGAATGTTTTAATGATTGAAATGTAGAGTTGAGATTACCAACTATGGATATAAGCATATATAGTGTGTTCGCACATTAATGTATAAATCCATGTGTCGGAGACCAAGTGCATGCATATGTGTGCATGCGGTATTGGTGAAGGACACAGGTTGAGTACGCGTACCTGCGGAAGTCTTCAAACTGAAAATTTCTGCTGAGTTTATAAGTTTGCAAACTAGTAAACCAGTCACCTTAGGTACGCGTACCCACGGAAGTTTTCGAACCGAAAATTTCTGCTGAGTTTGTAAACTCAAATCTGGTAGCTAAGGTAGCATACCCGTACGCGTACCCAAGCTGGTTATTTCTCAAATCGGTTGTTCATGAACTTAAAACAATAAATTATAAGGAATGCAATCTTTGAAAACCGTGGCTATATTGTTCATGAATTGATTCAAGTGAATCAAACTGATTTTGTTTCAATTGTGTCTATGTATAAAGACCTAAGCAATTGAACAACTCTTGAACTAGTTCTTATGAGTCATTTGAACTAGTTATGAGAAAGATGAATACGGTTAATATGAAAGTGCTCATATGGCTAACCATTGGTTAACTATTTGTGAACCAACTAAGTGTACACGTTTAGGTACGATTACTCAAACCTAAATGAATGCATTTCATTTGTGTGTGACAAGCTAAGTTTCGATCCAACGGTTGAAAGATATTATCTTGGAGAAATCAGGTTTTTCATCTAACGGTGAATATTGAATGCTTTGTTACCAAGGTAACTTGGATTGCAAACCCTGATTTGAAAACTATATAAAGGAGACATCTAGCAACCGGAAAAACTAATCCTCACACCTCTTGTGTGATACTAGTTGGTTTTGCTAGAGTGATTCTCCTTTAACGTAGGTTTCTTCTCGAGACCCTGTCGGTTAACGACTGAAAGACTTCATTGGGATTGTGAAGCCAGAAGAAACTACTTTCTTGTAGATGAGCGATCTGATCTTGCCATTTTCTATCGTAGGAGTTCAATTGAATAATTGACTTGAGATTATATCTCCGATAGGGCAAGATAAAAGAAATCACAAACATCTTCGTCTTATCGTTTGTGATTCCACAATATCAAGTTTCGCTACCATACGATTTAGATTATTGTGAGGTGATTGACAATACTAGGCTGTTCTTAGAGAATATAAGTCCGGGTTATCAATTAGTTCCTGTTCACCTTGATTTATCAAAAGGCGGAACAAAAACTCTTGGGTATTTCTGTGGGAGACATATTTATTCAATCCTATTGATTCCGTGTGAGACAGATTTGTCTATCAAGTATTCGACTTTGGGTCGTAGCAACTCTTAGTTGTGGGTGAGATCAGCTAAGGGAATCAAGTGTGTAGTATCCTGCTGGGATCAGAGACGTAAGGAGCGCAACTGTACCTTAAATCAGTGTGAGATTGATTAGGGTTCAAGTATAGTCCAGACCGAAGTTAGTTTGTAGTAGGCTAGTGTCTGTAGCGGCTTAATACAGTGTGGTGTTCAATCTGAACTAGGTCCCGGGGTTTTTATGCATTTGCGGTTTCCTTGTTAACAAAATTTATGGTGTCTGTGTTATTTCTATTCCACATTATATTTCGCTATATAATTGAAATATCACAGGTTGTGCGTTGAGATCAATCAATTAGAATATCCAACCTTTGGTTGTTGATTTAAATTGATTGACACTTGGATATTGGTCTTTGGTACCATCCAAGTTATTATCCTTGTATTTGATAAAGACTCGCAGATTTCTATTTGCTTGAGTAAAGATCAAATCAAGTGAGAGAGATATTAACTCCTCAATATACTTTTCTCTAGATTGAGTCTGAATGTCTAGTTGATTCTCTAGAAAGTATCTTGGAGTTAGTCCATACAGATTGCTAATCGAAATATTGGGTGTGGTTGTTATACCCCCGCTTTTTCACTTTAGAATTTAAATAAATAAATCTAAATACATTGAAGATGAAAATCGTTGGACATAGTTATGTGTACTCACGATAATGGCTATTCCAAACCCTAGTTATTCTTCTATAAACATAAAAATAAGATTTACTAGATAATAAAATCAACTCCTATGAAGCATTTCACTTACTTTGAATACTCTTCTCATATTCCCTATATTCATCTAGCTCATCTTCGATCAGATCAATCCTAGATTCAAGATCAAGTCTCTTGGATGAAGCTTCAAGTTCACTTTTCAGGGATTGAACTTGTTCCAAGATGAGATTCATAGTTAAAGAAATCTTATCAAAATGGGAGACAGAAGGTTTACCATCAGGAGAGGAACCATGTTTGTCAGAGTACACTTCATTATCTAAAGAATCAAAATGAATCTTCTTAGAGGGAAAGAGAACGGTCCAAACATCACTTTCTTTGCTTGAAAGACTTGAAGAGGACATGGTAGAAGAGATAAATGAAATTTTCATGCAAAGGAGGAAGTCTTCATCTTAAAAAGGAATGAAGATAGAGGATAAATTTCCAAAACGACCTTTGACCAAAACCCTAACAGAAAATGGTTATCCTCAGAAAAGGTCTTAAAAGAAAAGGTCGTTCTTGAACATACGCGGTTCTAAGTTGAAAACAGACAAAAACAGAATAATCCCTAGAAAGATAACATAAATATTTCATCACAACCCTCTTGAAGATTATGCTTCTTATCTAAGAGGGATAGAAAAAAAGTCATCAACACAAAATTACAGAATATAATTGTTCCAATCGATTACCGGACTGGGAGATTTCTTACGAGGGGATGAAGTATTTGTTATTTTTTGTTTCTGTATTTTCTTTAAGAAAGAAAAGTTATGCACATCATTCTTTTCTTGTTTACACACAATTTTGAACACCTTGATTGTTGTTTTTCGCAAACTGTGGAGCAATTTGGAAATCTCTTTTGAAAAGAAGGGTTGCACAGGAAATTTCTTTTTCTTCTTTGGCACACATCGTTAAGCAGAGGAGAACTGCTCTTGATCTTCAGTGCTAATATCTTTAAGATGATCCTGATGTTCACATAGAGTGACCAAAGTATTTGGTAAGATCTTGTGATTTTCCATATCGTCCTTTTTGTCAGGATGACTTGAGTATGATATAAAGTCAGGAGTAGTTTGATGATGATGTTTAAATGACTCATCCGAAGAGGTTCGACAAATCTTATTGCAATCACAATTGTAATTGACAACCTCCAGTCTTAAATTAAACATTTGACATTCCAGATCTTCAATCTTTTTAATCAAAGCTTCCTTTTCCAGTAGAAACACTTCTGGAGAAGTAAGATTGTTCATCATGGAATAATCAGGACTATTAGGAGGAAAAGTGTGATTATCGGCAAAGAGGTTAAGCGAACACTCATAGATTTCATTCTCAGGACAATAGTCAAGAGTAGCCATCCAAGCTTTGGTTAACGAACTCAACTCTATATCAGGATCTATATAAATATTGTGGATACTTTATAGAACTTTGAACCAGTTTCGCAAACATAGTTTTTCTGAACTTTCTTATCCTTCTTATTGATTGACTTGGCTTTCTTCTGAGACTTTCTTTTACTCCGTCTAAGAGTTTTCTTAAGCTGTTGTATAAACAGTGACAAAGTAGAGTTAAAGCAATTCTCATCTCTTTTATCAATCAATCTAGGATGTCGAGACTTTCGATCAGTTGAAACAACATGATTGCTTAACAAATGATGTTTATCTCTTTGTTTAAGTTCAAGATCGAAAATTTTAAGCTTTCCAACAAGAGTATTTTTGGAAAGTGTATCAAGGTTATTTCCTTCAACGATGGCATGCTTTTTAGAATCGTATCTAGATGACAACGATCTAAGAATTTTAATCACAATGTCCTTTTCAGGAATAGTCTTACCCATTAATGCAAAAGATGCATTAACAATTTCAGACACTTTGTGATTAAACTCATAAAATGAATCTTCATCTGCCATACAAAGGTTTTCCCGATCGGAAATAAGGTTTTGAAGGCTAACTTCCTTTTCACTGGTATTACCTTCGAATACAGTTTCTAAGATATCCCAAGCATCTTTAGACCTAGTGCACGTAGTCACATGGTGCTGAAGATCTGGGGTAATGGCATGTATGATGGCATTCAAACCGTTGGAGTTTTGCTTTGCAGCAAGTATCTCGGAAGCATTGTATTCACCAATGTTCTTTGGAACGTTCACATTCCCTACTGCCACAATGGGAGCATCATAGCCATTAACTACATAAACCCATGATTTAAAATCACGCACTTGAAGAAAGGCACGCATAACAATTTTCTACCATAAGTAATTAGATCCATCGAAGACTGGTGGTACGCTTATAGAGATAACATTTTTGTCCATATCAGATAGCTACAAACACAGACTTATGAGGTCTTTAATGTGTTTGCCTGCTCTGATACCAATTGAAAATGCGGGGGGTCTAACAACCACACCCAACAATTTGTATGGCAATCTAAGATGACTTACTCCAACACACTTTCTAGAGAATCAACTAGACAGTCAGGCTCAATATAGAATAAAGTATATCAAAGATTTTAATATCTCTAACTCTTAATTCAATCCGCAATCAGCAAATGGAAATCTGCGAGCCTGATTGAATATAAGAGGAGTTACTTGAATGGTATCAAAGACCAATGTTCAAGTGTCAATCAATGTAAATCAACGACCAAAGGTTGGATATTCTAATTGATTGATCTTAACGCACAACCTGTGATATTTCAATTATATAACAAAATATAATTCCAAAAATAAATAACACAGACACCAGAATTTTGTTAACGAGGAAACCGCAAATGCAGAAAAAACCCAGGACCTAGTCCAGATTGAACACCACATTGTATTAAGCCGCTACAGATACAAGCCTACTACCAATTAACTTCGGACTAGACTGTAGTTGAACCCTAGTCAATCTCACACTGATTCAAGGTACAATTGCGCTCCTTACGTCTCTGATTCCAGCAGGATACTACACACTTGATTCCCTTAGATGATCTCACCCACAACTAAGAGTTGCTACGACCCAAATTCGAAGACTTGATAGACAAATTTGTCTCACAAAGAATAGTCTATAAGATTGAATAAATTTGTCTCCCACAGAAATACCCAAGAGTTTTGTTCCGTCTTTTGATAAATCAAGGTGAACATGAACCAATTGATAAACCAGACTTATATTCCCGAAGAACAGCCTAGTATTATCAATCACCTCACAATAAACTTAATCGACTAGCGAAACAAGTTATTGTGGAATCACAAACGATGAGACGAAGTTTGTTTGTGATTACTTTTCTATCTTGCTTATCGGAGATATAAAATCTCGAGCCAATTATTTCAATTGCACTCAACACGATAGAAACAGCAAGATCAAATCACGCAACTACAAAGATAATAGTTGGGTCTGGCTTCACAATCCTAATGAAGTCTTCAAGTCGTTAACCTACAGGGTCTCGAGAAGAAACCTAAGGTTAAAGGAGAATCGACTCTAGTTATGCAACTAGTAACACACATGAGGTGTGGGGATTAGGTTTCCCAGCTGCTAGAGTTCTCCTTTATATAGTTTTCAAATCAGGGTTTGCAATCTAGGTTACATTGGTAACAAAGCATTCAATAATCACCGTTAGATGAAAAACCTGATTCAACCAAGCTAATATCTTTCAATCGTTAGATCGAACTTAGCTTGTTACACACAAATGAAATGTACCCTCATTTAGGTTTATGTAATCGTACCTAAACGTGTACACCAGGTTGGTTCACAAATAGTTAACCGAGGTTAGCCATATGATTACTCTCATATCAACCTTATTCATCTTAACCATAACTAGTTCAAATGACTCAAATGAAACTAGTTAAGAGTTGTTCAATTGTTTAGAAAACACAATTGAAATCAAATCGATTTGATTCACTTGAATCAATCATGAACATTATAGACACAGTTTGCAAAGATTGCATTCCTTATGATTTAAATGTTTAAGTCCATGAACTGACCGACTTGACAAACTAACCAGCTTAAGTATGCGTATGGGTATGCGTACTTAAGCAACCGGTTTTTGAGTTTGTTAAGTTTCCAAACTCAGCAGAAATTTTCGGTTCAAAAACTTCTGCCAGTATGCGTATGGGTACGCATACTTAAGGTGACTAGTTAAGAGTTTTTCCAAAACCAAACTCAGCAGAAATTCTCGGTTCGAGAACTTCCGCAAGTATACGTACGGGTACACATACTTAACCTGTCTCCTTCACCAATTTCGTATACACACATATGCATCCTCTTGGCTCTCGGTTTATGGACTTATACACTAATGTGCGAACACACTATATATGCTTATATCCAAAGATGGTTACATCATCAATTCTTTATTTCAATCATTGAAACATTCTTCTATAATGACAATAGCCGTTTTCACACACTATTAGCATGAAAGCAATTTTCAAGATATTGAAATAATCATTGTCGAAACATTCCAAGCCTACATCAAATGATTGTATCATAGAAACCATGTAACATGTTACTCAGGAATTTTCTCATGATATAAGATGAACTTGGTCGAAGCGAAATCTTACCAACATATATTTCGAGAAATATGTAAGCGAGATATACTCAGCTCGAAATCTCAAATATGTATAGAGAAAACTATATCGTAACACGACTTATATCTCAATATGGGAGATAGTAGAAATAGATTTTCCAAGTGATAGATAAGTTCAAGTCTCCTCATACCTTTTGTCGAAGAAGTTCCACAAGCTCCCCTTAGCAGTTCTTCGTCTTCAAGAGATGAATGTCGAGAGATTTAAGCTTAACTACACTATCTATGTCCTAGTCCAAGACATCTACAAATAGACTATAAGTCTTATAGTTTTGATCACTAACATTGACAAACATGCTTGAGATAACAATGCATGCGATTTTGACCGAGCAATGCTCTAACACCACCAAAGTTACTAAATTACTAATAGAGATTCTCAATCCTAAAGAAGACTTTAAATTGAGCGTCCGTAAGAGATTTCTCCTAATTAAGTTACTCTCCTCTCTGAATAGGCGGCTACACCAGTAAAAACACACCCGAGGAAGTTTGTTGTCACGAAGGATTAGTTTACTATAAATGCAAACTTCAAGTATTTATAGACAAGGAAGTTTGAACACCAAGGAATTTCCAAAACCGAAAATATTCTCAAGATATGCAATATATTCCAAATTCGGTTTCCACAATTCCTGGAAATGCTCTGTCCAAAATAATGACCGAAAATCTCTTTGGAAAATCTTTAACTAGTAAATGCACATTACTAATTCTCATTTTCCTAAAATAAAATTAAAAGATTCTTAACTTATTTATGTTTCGATCCTGGGATTTTCTTCCTTTATCTATAAAGGAATAACTTTGAACAATAAAAGATAAACATTATTGCATGTGTTCAAAGTATGTCGACATCCTTACTTTATAAGTCCTCTTTCATACTTACGACCTTGAAACCGATTTGCCACACTTCCAAACAGGTTTAAAATTGGTTCATATGACTTTCAAGAACTTTGTGATTGATCAAGAACACTCAATCACAAATCATGGGTTTAACGGTTCTACCAAAAAAAGTTTCGGTTCTACCTCCATGTGAGTACTATGCATATTCACACTATCTTTCCAAAATTCGGTTGACTAGGTACTAGGATCGGTTCCCCACATATATATGGTATCTAACTTGAATGTGTTGCACATGTCCATAGGATCAGTTCTCCTTTCTGCTACAAACTTGCTGCACCTCATACAAGGATCGATTCCCCTTTGTGATATGTTGCACCTCTTACTAGGATCGGTTCCCCTTTACCCAGAGTTGGTCATACACAAAATCACAAACTCGATCATACCATCTCAGGTGATTACTTAAGATCGGTTTCACTAATAAAAGTCATACCAATACATAAGTCAGGCCTTTGTGAATAATTTTACCAAGAACATAAACAAGTCATGAGAGGTTATACTAAATCACACATATTGGTTGTTCACAAGATATGCAATGAATAACAATACCAATAACGCCTGGCGATTTCCTTTTCGATTCATAAACAAGTTTATGTACTTACTTCCTTAAAACACATGTAGAACATTGTTTCCTAGGATGAAATCCTCACCTCATACCCATACATAATCACAATATCATTTAAACGATTATGTCGATGTCTTATCTACAAAGTTTAATGGTTAAACAATAAACCTTGTATTGTATTCCTTATTACTATGTCTATTTAGAGTGTTCATGCTTCATAGTTTTATTTTCAATATGCACGACTTGAAAGATACGTTAGGGAATGAAACAGTTCAAGTCAAGTATCACTAATCTCAAGTGGAAGGATGATGTTGTCGTTGTAGCTTCTTAATTCTTCACTTCTTCAAGTCTTCGCAATACATTTAATGTCTCATATCCTAATACTTTCAAGCTAACCTAAACGAAGTTGACTCTAGTACATAATCAAGCGACTCTTAAAATGAGTTTTGATTCACTAAAATATGACAACCAAACAGGACATACCAACGCTTGGTGTGTTCAACCGAGCTATGCTCTAACATATATGTATATATATATATATATCGTTGTACATCGTCATTTTTATTTTCTCTTCATACACCTCAAGTTCTGGCGACGAATGTTTGAAGAAAATCTATCTAACGATAACTTTGCTAACGAAGAAAGTACCACCATCAAGTATTATTGAAGGACTCATAAGAAAAATTACCAAACAAGATAAGTTTCATTTCTTATTGATATTTGAATTCGGTTGTAATTTAGTTTAATGGTTTCAAAACCTAATAACTTGAAAATCACTTCGATAGTAGATTAAATTCACAATCAGTTTTTAGATCCGTGATCATCTTTTCAATCTCAAAGATTTCGAAGAAGAAAAATGGTGAGCTGGTCGTGACTGAATATCGATCAATTTGCCAATCTTTATCCCGTTAGAAATTGTAACTTCAGATTCGTAATCCGGAAGCCTAGATCCGTGTTACCCAATCATTTTTTTTTTTGAAAACTAACTAGTTCGAACTTTTGGACTTGATCATATTTTTTTGGTTTTGAGTTTTAGTATGATCCAACATTATATTTATATTGCATTAAAGATAAGATGTGGTTGTGTGTATATAAGGTTCGTTATATTCATATTTGTGTATAGATGTTATTGTTTTTTTTATGAAACAATATTAATTTATTTTCTTATTAGCTTTTGCAGATTTGTTGTTGTTGTTGTTGTTGTTGTTTTTTATTTGGATTGATGTTATATTTGTATTTGCTTGAGGATATATCATATTTGCACGTTAAGTTTTTTTAGTTTTAGTTTTTTTTTTTCCGTGCATGACAACAGTGCAGATTTACTATACTTTGTGTTATTAGTTCAACAATGCAATTAAATTGCCATGTTTAAACTACTGTGAAATGTGGTATCCTAGTGTGTAGAATTCAAATCAGTATCTTGCTTAAGTGTAGCATTTTTGTGTATGATCCAACAGTGCAAATATACGACACTGTTCAATATCAATTCAACGGCGCTACTAGCTAAAATGTTAAGTTATGGGGTTGATATGTCAGGTGATTCATCTTTTTATAAATTCATCTAGTCTTGCACACTTTAATATTCTAATGTGCAATATTTTAAAATAATAAAATAGTTTATTTTTTACATATAACATTTTTGTCCATGATCCAACAATGCAGATTTGCTATAGTATTCTAATATGAGTTCACAATGCGACTAAATTTTGGTATCTTTTTTGTGTGTGGTGTGCAAATTTGCTTTCTTAACATTTTGCATAGATTTTAGATGGAATTAGTTGTCTTTTCGAAATGCAATCCTATTATGATGGTTAAAATTCACTAAAAATATGAGTGCGGCCAATATGTACTGACAATTATGGATGAAAGCATTTCCTCTCTTATCATTATGCATAGGTTATGTCCACAATACTAATACCGCTATTACAAAATATTGTAGATTTCCTCATATTCTATGAATCGGAAAATAACAAATTTTGATAGTACATAAATGACGCTATTTTGGAAAATCATTGATTAAACTTTGCACTCCACAAAAATCATTGTACATATATGTTGCTGTGACAGACTGGTAAATCACACCTAGCACGTCAGGGCACACATGTCACAACTCCCCGATGCGCCACTATAATGCTACTTACTAGGCTTTAAAACTTCTCTTCGCGCCAGACAAATGCACGTTCATTTTCCCTTGCAAGTATTCTCGACCTACATGATGCAGCGCTTCGAGACCGTTCCAACCTACCCTTGTTCAGTGAAGGGTATAAATCCATAAAGGCTAATGCCAATGCAATGTTACTTGCATTATTGGCTTCCGAGACTTGTTCAGGCATAGTACATGCCTTGGACTTGTGCATAAGCCATTGTAAGCCTAATTCCACCTTCCTTACTTAGCTTAGGCATTGCTGGAAGCATGCATTGATCTTGATCGTGCCAAGGGTACATAAATCAGGCTAATTTCGTACATTCCTTAGGCTCGTGCAAGCTCTACTAACTTGCATTTGGATATTGCTTACTTTCCTGGCCATTACCAATGCATCATTGGTACATGCCTACGCCGGACACGTTGATAGGAAGTATGAGCATCCAAAGAATGGAATGCAACTTGACTGACCATGTTTGTCCACAATTATATCTTGCATCGCATCACCATCCAAATGATATGAGAGGCAAATATGCCACAATCATCTCGCAATTAGATGATATGAGCAACAACGTACTGGACCGGCGATGGCGCCACTCATTGCGGATGCCTACGTACCCTTCCCTACTTTATAGGGAATAAGCATTGACCATAGTTCATCCTCAAAGGGACAAACAACTTGAGCTAACTCGTGTCGCAAGGTCGTGGCCTATCAATTATGGCATAGTCCTTATGGGAAGTTCTGTCGAAAATGTATAAAGGTAATGCATTACTTAGTTCGAAACATGGCATAATGATGCCTTCGCACCATATGCCCCATTGGAAAGGCTACACAACTATAAATAAGACCTAAGCATCACTTATGCTCCTCCTGCTAAGTTATGAAACTTACTTTTGCATAGACCGCATATGCACCTTCAACTAACTACCATTCCCTAGGCCAATGTAACATACCTTATGCACCATGATTGCGCAATATTGGACCTTGGCCAATATACCCAACATAATGCGTCATTTTAACGCTATATTGGCATATGGCTAATATCCTTCACGACGCGCCATACTTCACACTATATTGGCTTTAGGACAATGTCCCTCTTAACATGCAATATAAGCTACATATAAAGCTTAATCTCAGGTCTTGACACATCTTTGAGCATATGCCGTACGAAAATTATATGGGGTGTTACAGTTGCACTGTAAGAAAATCAACGCACAAACGATGTACTCTTGAAAAATTAGTACTTAAATGATGTATATATACCTTGCACTATGAATAACATGAATATTGTTTTATAATTGCAAATAACTTGTCATGTTGTTGCTTATTTAGACAATTGCTTTATTTTTTTTAAATACATGTGCACAATTCAGATCAACTCATTACTGAATTCACTACTAGTTTGTGTATGCAAGATGAATGTTTTACCTTTAATATACATGTGCAGCATTCATATCAACTAATTATTGAACTCATTACTAGTTTGTGCATGCAAGATGGATATATGGGTCTTATAATTCTATACTTACTTGCATAGGCTATCATATTACATTCAAATCTTATTGTTCTATTCAATTATTTTATTATTTTGTCTTTTTGGAAATTGACTTGTCATTATTTTGAAAGTCTAAACATTATCTAATCTTGACTTACGTTGTCGTTGTTTTTTTTTTTGTTTTTTTTAGCATTTACAGTTCACGTGGAGACACATTAATCAAAGTTCATGGCAACCATTCTTATGCAATACGAAGTCTGCTGCAATTACTCGAGCATGATCTGAGTTTTAAAGCAATTTTACAGAATTTGCATAATAGAATTGCACTACAATGTTCATAGAGGATGCGGTATCAAACCGTAACTTGGATAAGATTTCTTTGGTAGGGGAATTGGAATGCTAGGAGCTAGAAATTCTATCAACGGTGAAGAATGAGGGTTCGTTATCATTTATCAAATCTAATACAGATGAGTTTTAATGGTGTTATTATCCATTTAAAACTCTAAAAGATACGACTGATGTTGGTTGTCGCAAAGGTGGTAATTGTATCCTTAAGTTATGAATTCATGAATAACTTGGATGTTTTGAGAAGAAGACGAGTGCGAATTCGTGCACACTCCTTAACGAGTGTATATTTCACATTTCAATCTCTACCCTTGATTTAATTTAGGGAGTTATGTAACGAGGGCCGTGATTCTAAACATGGAGGGTAATGGGGTCATCAGTTAAATAATCGACCAATCAGAAAAATATGTGAAATATACACTCGTTAGAGGAGTGTGAACAGATTTGGACTCGAAGAAGACCACCTTTGGCGACCACCCGAATTATCTACTGGTTATTTGTACTTTTATGTAGCCACTAGCCAAACAATTGATGTTTCACATAACCAACTTATTTTAGTTTAGGTATAATTTAGTATGGTTATTTTTGTTGTGTGTTTTGTACCCCGGAGATATCTCTAATTGTACCCTAATATACACAATTTTAATGTTTTTTTTCTTTTAATTGTAAGTTAACATTATTTTTGTTGTGTTTTTGTACCCCCAAAGATATCTATAATTGTACGTAAACATACACACTTCGTTTTTTCTTTTCTTTTAATTGTAAGTTAACATTATTTGTTTGTTCTTATAAAATTGTAAGTTAACATAATAATTTTTTTTATTTCATCAATTTCTAAGCATTATAAGAAATCCACCTAATTATTTTTCTTTTAAACGTAAGTTAACTCGTCAATTTCTAATCAGTATAAAATCCACCTAATTACATAATTAGGTAGACTTCTTACAAACTTGACATTTCATGTTGTTAATGTGGGATGAACCCTGAAAAATAGCACACAAACTTGACAAATTGCAATGACATTTAGGTTCAGACACTAATCGTTTATTTTCATTATTTTTATTTATTTTTTATTTATGGGGAAATTAGGCTCAAGCAAGAGAATTTACCCATACTTTCAATTCTCTAACCAAATGATCTACGTCCTGAATTATTACAACACATAAACTTGAGAAATCTAGATCTCCGTACATGGTATTTGGATTCAGACACCAATCGTTTGTATCCATTATCTTTTTAGTTTTATTTATTTATTGACGAGGAAATTCGGCTCAGAGACGTCGAAAATTTATCCATACGAAGTCTCTAATTAAATGACTATTAAATTTAAGAAAACATGCCTTGTTGTCACTTGGACACCGACACATAGACAATCTCAGCATTCTTCCGTGGAAGTACTGAGTGGCACATCAACATGCCTTTTCAGCACCTAGACGCAACAACACTTTGTCGTGTCAGTACTGGTGCACAATTAATATGCCATATCAATACCATTATTTATATTACTCTTCCAATCTAACAACTAACAATCAACTGCTTAAAGCAATTAAAATCATTTACACAAATTAAGTGATGAAATTTTAGCCATTGTCAAAGATATTCCGGTAATGGGTTATTAAACTGCATACAAAAATGACCCTATCCCGCTTTATACACCCGCCCTTAAAATAAGTTTTTTTAATAACACGTATACAAGTCTGAAAAACCTCACATTTTTGAATGGGCCGGTGTTTTCTAATTGGGCCCGAACGGTCTATATCCCGCTAGTATATCTCTATTCTAATTGATCAAAACCGTCAACCAAATCTATGCCAAATTCTAAAACGTTTTTGGGTATTTCTCCTTAATTCCATCTCTACTGTTTAGAATTGGATATTCTAATGTTTACTTTTAGAGAGAAATATCAAGAGAGGAAAGCTATGAAACAAATACAAAATACAGAAGACTAAGGAAGGCAGTTACTAAAGACAACATCTCAATTACAAATCAAAGTGCCCAGAGTGTCATGACCAATTAAGGAGAGTATGTTTTACAAAAATAAATACTGAGTTGAGCTAGGTTTCTTTTTTCACCTCCATAAAACTCCTTCCAAATAGCCCCCAGATAACGAAAGATAAGAGGCCCAAGATCTTTTTTACTTCTTCTCAGAAGACCATTCAAAAATACCGACTTTAAAATTTTCAACAAACATCCAGGAAGTAATTTCAAATAGTCCAAGTTTCCTTGCGTCGTTAAAATAAGTGTTGATGAGTTTACGGAGTAGAGGCACAAGAAAGACAAGCACTGGAACTGGCCTTTCCAGCTTTTAAAAGAAAATTCAAAGTTGATGTGCCATTATAGCATAATGTCTAAACTAGGAAAGACGTTTTCAGAAGCACTTTTGGGTTCCAAATTTGCATATGAGGAAATATCAGGAAACCTTCCACGTTTAGAGAAGAAATAACAATTGACCACTGAATATAACACTTAACTCCTATTTCCTAGCCTCATAAGCAGTTGAGTTTTTAATAGTATAGACTTCTCCCCAGAATAGAAGCATAGTAGCAACAAAACCTAACTATTATACATTCACTGTCGCTGCTTCATTTTGTCTCGCTACGAGAGAATTAAGAAAAACCTAGAATTATTTTAGGTGGAACTAAAGAGAGGAGAGGAAAAAAACCATCAAAAACAAAAATCTAATTATTTTTGTAATAAAGGTATATCAAAAGATACTTTAGGTATTATAAAAAACTAAAGCCGTAAATCATCGGAATTAGCTCCTACTGTGTGTTTGTTTAGAAGGTAGGGAATCATATCATATTCTCAGGAATATGATTCAATACATGTGTTTATAAATGTAAAGCCAAATGAATGTAATTCTCTTAATTTTTAGGATCCTCCGAAATAAGGGAATTCAAAACCCATGAAGGATAATTGGAACCCTCCACTTCCTAACTAGATAAAGCTTAATTTTGATGTAACTTTTGATTTGAATAATAGAATTGTTGGCGATGGTAACTTTTGACCATGCAAGGGATGATATTCAGACTGAGACTCTAGCAATGCTTAAAGCTCGCTATGGATCAAGAAGAAAAATTATAAAAACGTGATTGTAGAAGGAGATTGTACATCCCTTATTTAAGTCATATCTTCAAATTTTGTCTTTTCAAAATGACATGACTTTAATCTTCTATAATATTAGTAGATTTTGAGTAACTATCAGGGTTCTTAAGTATTTTTTTTTTGTTTCTAGGAATTGTAATGACGCTACGGATGCTAGACAAACATGCTAAAAGCAATTTAGTTAGGCAGTTATGAAAAGTTACTCCTCTTAATTTCATCAACTTTCAGTCCAAGAAGATAAATCTACGTAAATTTTATATTTCGTTAATAAATTTGTCAATTTGATTATAACAGAAACCAAAATACGAACGACGATGGATTTACAATTTCCTTCTTTTCGGGAGTTAGGATTCCCGTAAAATAGGATTCTCTTCCTACTATACCAACATACCATTACTGCAAAACTTTACCCTTATTTGCAAACCGTTTTTTCAATGACACATTTTTTATGACCCAAACGTACTTGCCGCCTTTACAATCAATTAACGATCGATCACGACCGTACATATATTATGACTAGAATTGTGACTCGTTCAAACGGAGTATTCCGACTCATCTTGTAAATGTCAACAGTCAATTTCAATTTCTGAAAGTTGACCTCAGTCGTTATACTGGACCCACAAGATCTCTTTGTTGTCTATAAATTCCGCCGTGTTCCCTTCTCCCAACCGCCACAAAGTCATACTGTATTAAGGGTGTTTTAGAGTGGGATTGAAGAATTTTAAGCAGGAAAGATATCACATTACAACAATCAAGAAAACATCAGATAGAACAAGGAAGATGGAAAACCCTAGAAGAACCATTATCATGATCGGGGTGAATCGTACAAACATTGTGGATCAAGAAGTTCTTCCTTCACTAAGTTCGATTCAAGCTTTTGAGTACGTAACAGAGATGATCATCGGTTCCAATGTTGACGAATTTGAGATTATCCTCGTGAATGTCAGAGCACCATTAGAATTAACAGCAGGTATGATGGAAAACATAAATCCTATCTCAAGCACTTTTACGTTCTTTGCTTAGTTCTGATCTTAAAACTTGAATCTCTTGTGTTATATCAAAAATTGGTTGTTTTTTTTGTTTTGTTTATATTGGTCTCATTTAGGGCTTAATTGTTGTTCTTGCTATAATTTCAAGAAAGCTGCATCTTTTTTGGTTACTGCAATCAGGAAACAATTTAGAAAATCTTGATTTTTTATTAAAAAAATGCTGAATTTCTTTTTGGTATTGAGTATCTAAATCACTTTCAGGTTCTTCGTTTAGTTCTGACCTTAAATCTTGAAACCTCTTGTTGTATTTCGACCAAAAATCCCCATCAAAAATTGGTTTTGCTTTACTGCTTGATTCTGCTGCATATTGATGTTGGTTTCAATAAATGATTTGTAGGACAAAACATGGATGGCGGTCCTTCATCCGCAGTCATAATTGCAAAGGATATCACCGAGTCAATTCAGCTGGTGCAATATTTTAAGGATATGTGTAGCATGAGAAATGTAAGTAAGACAAGTTTTTATATGTTGTTTAATCAAGAGTAACAATGAGTTTGTATCTTTATCTTAAAGAAAGTTTTAATGGATGTCAGATTAGGAGCCATGGTCTTAACATTGAATGTTGCAATGTGGGTGCAACACTTGTTGCCCAATGTGCTGTTCGTCGAGCTGACCTTTTGGTGGTTGGTAGAAGAGGGATTTCTGATCTATTTTCAAGTGTCAGCATGTTTTGTATGATGGGTGGTTGTGATTGTCCAGTATTGCCCGTTCCAAGGAGGCTTGATAGTGTCATGAGGTTACAGATTTATGTTCTTGGTCTATGTGGTGAGAGAAGCTGGCCAGAGGAATCTGATGTGGAACTAAATAATCTTCTTCAGGATTTGAGACAAGGCGTCGACCCTGAATGTTCTTAGGAGGGTGGCTGACTGTAAGAGATTTGCCGTGCTCAAATTGTTAATATAACTTCAGGTTTTTTAGCAGTCTCTGACTTAGTTTAGGAAGAAAAAAACACACTATAACTTCATTCTGTATGTTACATTCTCTTTTGTACTTCCCTGTGAAGACACTTCCAAAGTTTGCCCGGTAGAAGTATGGTTGTTAAACGAGATGGGTATCCATAGTTGCTCAGTAGCTTTACTGTCTTTAAAAGTGGGAAGAAGGCCTGCTGATGATTAGGAGGAGACTGGTAGCTGTTTGCAAATTAAAAGTTTTGAGTACCTCTGGTGTACTCAATTGTCAATTACATTTATGAGGGAGGATGCTTGATGAAGGCCTGACATGCTATTGCTGTGATGCCAGGATAACTGGACACCTCCGCTGATATATAGGTTGCTGTCACTACTGCTCCTAAGACAGATAAAGCTTAAGTGAATTTGTAATATTCTTAGATTCTGTTCCTTTTTAATACTTTCTGTTCTGTGCCTTGGGTTTATATTCTTACATTGAGGAAGGTAGTTTTGAAAGATACACCGAGGAAGTTGTTTGTTGTTGCTGGTGTAATGGATCCCTGTAATCACAGTTCGTAAGGAATTTCATTATCAGTATGCATTTCAGATTTTTCATTCTGAGTGTTGTTTTGAAAGCATTTTTGACATCAGCTGCCATTTTGGCTTGCAGAGCTGTGTTGAACTTGTTAAACTGTTTGAATCCAAACTGGATTTTGACATGTTCGAGTTCAACTATCTAAGCTGGTTATCATACCATCTTGTTAGATGGTGGAATATCATATTGTAATTTTTAGGACAAAGATTATTTGCTTGTGGTAAGGCTTCTTAATTTGCTTAATTGTACTGCAGTTTAAAACCTATAATCCATATCATACTGCTGTTTAAAACCTGTAGCAGACTTGCTGTACTCGAATTGTAATTTTTGTGTGGTGCCTCCTATTTGAAGCCGCTTGGACACCTACCTTATTCATATACTGATATACCTGCATGTGAAGTTGCTACAAACTCCTTACCAGTCTCTGTTTTTACCTAGTGATAGTTATTCTTACCAGTTGAGAGTGACAAGACTACTTCTTTACTTAGATTGTAAAGCGTGTCAGCTGCGTCACTAAAGCTAGGCGTTGATCTTTTTCTTACAATTTTTTTTCTCACATCTGCTTTCTTGATGAACCAACAAGTACCAGTGGCATACACTTGAAACTAACATTGAACTAGGCATAGTATCATAGATAGCTCAAATACAATTACATGAGCCTACACTGAGGACGGACTATGCGGTTATTTTGAATTTAAAGGCAGAACATGCCAAGTCTTTTACTCCGTACGTATGTACGAGTAGGTGGAGTTCCTACACTCCAAATGATCCCCCGTACAACTATACAAGACACTGGAGATCACCAAACAAGAAAACAATGCCTTGCAAACTAACTTCCCAAGATGCAGCAAGATGGAAACAAATTTAGCCCCTTTCCATACTAGCTGGACCACTGGAATTAATTTAGCCCCTTTCCATTTGTCTTATGTATCAGTAATACTAAGGGTGATTTGGACATATAAAAGAAACTCAACTAAAAAACAACGGGGATTGATTGTCAAAGGAAAAAGAGAAGTACAAATAATCAGAAAGACAAAAGAAAATAACAGGAGAATGCAAATGCTCATCTGACCTCAGATTTTATTAGCTTCTTTTTCTCCTAGATCTTTCAATGAAAGAAAGCTCTTAATAAAGGGAAATCCCACGGTTGGCAATTGCATAACGGTGTCACATGTCTTTTCCAAGGCTTCAGTTTTCGGGTTGTAACGGACAAGACTTTGTTGAAAGAATTTATCTGATAAAAGTTCATGAGTTAGGCCAGCACTGTAATGTGAAATACTTAATCTCCGATATTCGTCTCGTGTTAAAATGCACTTATTCTGTAATAGTAGAAGTTGACCGTTCTTTGTAATAGCTAATGGGTTTAAATATGTTATAAACGACTCTGAATATCCAAGCATACTGAATTCCTTTGTCCAACTCCAAGCCGCATGCTGATTTCCTATGATGCCTATAATACTACGGCCACAACTGGAATTTTCTGTTGTATTCTTCTTCTTTAATACCCATATGTCCGTTGTGAGAGATTCTTCATTGAGTTTATGGTGAATACATAACCACCCTCCAAATACCCTGAGACTAAATCGGGAGGTCTGCTTATAACTAAGGTCTAAACCAGGGGGTGCTGCGATTTCTCGAAATTTCTCATCTGCCAAATCAAAGGCAAGTATCCTGTTCTTGTTCTTTCCAAGCCAATGAAGAGCTCCATTTGCTAGGACACCTGGTTTTTCATCCAAATGATGGTCGATGTTTCCTGCGGGTCTCCATCCACTGCCACGACACCCAAGAGTGTATACGTAGATTTGTCCAACAAAGGAACCACCATCATGCATTTTTTGGTGCCAAGGGTAGAAAATTCTAACAACCTTGTAAACATTAGTGGAAGAATCGTAGCCAAACCCAAACATCATGAAACGATGTCTGTATGGCTCGTTGAATTTTGGAAGATTCACGTATTCTCTTGTCATGGGGTTTGATACAACGAGAGAAACATATGCATCCATGGATTGACCATCATTTTCTAGGAATACCAGTGGTTGTTGGCATAGAACTAAACCATCGCACAAACCAAGAAACATACCTCCCATAATTTTTGGAATGGGTTTGCTTACAGTAATTGACTTGTTAAATTTCTGGCCATCACTCTTATCGTACTCTCCGTAAACGTAAATATGCTCACGCTCAATGAAACAACCGAAAAGAAAACTCATGATATTAACATTAGAAAACCTGTAAGAACTATTACCTTGTCTGTTTTCATCGTCAAGTTGAAATTGACTAGGCCTTAAGTGCATACGAGGGAAACAAGGATCAAGAAGTAGCCTTTGCCAATTTTTACATACTCGTTTACATTCCAAGATGTGGTTGAAGGATAAGCGAGAAAAAATATCTAGATTGATCTCTGTTGGTATAAGACGACTGCAGTCCATCTCTTTCTTAGGTTTCTTTGTGCGATGATTACGGAACTCCATTGGAGGTTTTTCACCTATGCTCATCTCGATATTCTACCTGGGTTAAGTAGTGTTGAGCTAAACGTAACTATAAATAGATGGCAGGAGAATTCGAATCCCAGAGCAGTTCGACGCTTGATAAATTCGAATCCCAGAGCAGTTCGAAATCCTAATTTGGGGCATACAGGATAAATTTTGGGGCATACAGACTTATGATGGCACCCAATGCAAAACTATAAGGGCTGTCCTAATGATGTTTAAGTTACTACAATACCCCTGCATAGTTTAAATTACATTACTACCCTTCCACTTAATTAAATTCTAATCCTAAAACTTTCCCACTAATTAATCCATCACTAATTAACTAACCACTCACTAATTAACTCACTAACTGTTACTAATTAACCCTTCTCTCTCACTCTTCTTCTCATCTTCTTCTCCAAAAACACAAACAAAATTCTGAAAATTTCTTTGTTCGATTAAGTTCTCGATTAAACACATTGATGGCACCTCGTGTTAAGCGATGCCCTAGAAATATGGTGCCGAATCCTGGTGTTGCTCCTGTAACATCTCAATCTAGGGTTTTTGGAAAAGATGGTGATGAAGAGGATAGTGGGTTGATTGGTATTGGAGAGCGAGAAATAGAGCCTGATTCTTTAAAATTGCACATAGAAAGGTATTTCCCACAAACCCATTGCTTGATTTTTCGTATTTCGTTGGTTCGTGACATGTAATCGATGATTCCTCTGGGTTTTGGAAGTTCCAGAGTAGTGTTCGGCTGAAATTTAGCAGCCGAACTTCTTTTTTTTTTTACAGGCGAAGAACAGTTCGGCTTATGTTTTAAAAATCGATTACGCCGAACCTTTGTGCTCGGCTTATAATATTTTTGTATGATAATGCGCCGAACTGTTGGGCACATTGTTCGGCTCACAATGATAAATATCGAATGTGCCGAACTTTATTCTGTGTATGGCCAATAGCTTATTGTAAACTTGTCCACTTATAGGTGACTTATCACATTGCGTAGTAGAATCATATTTATTTAATTTGGAAAACTAATTAAGGTTGCACCCATCCAGGAAAATTGAAAGCCAAGCTTAAAAGGAGAATAATGGAAGTGACTCCTTCTAAGTCAAAAATTCTCAAACCTCGAGGTGGTGGCACAAAGAACTTACATGCAGGGAAAAAGGGAACTGACACGACTTGCTCTTTACCTGTAGAACAAGAGGAATACAATGATGAAGATGTTGGTGAGGAAGGTCAACCCGCTCCTTTCGGCTTTGTCTACCTTTAACTAAGACGCAATTGATTTTCCAACCATGTTCCTCGGCCCATTTAACGGCTTCTTCTTTAATTTTCCACGTCTATATATCCACAAGTACAAAAATTAAGTTTTATCAATGACTTTGAATACAACATACTTCAAAATTAATAAAAACATAAATTCTGTTACCTATCAAGTTAGTTTGGAAGTGATCTTTAGTATCTTCATGAATGACATCAACAGGCGGTGGTTGATCCTCCATAGTTTACATTTCCGGAACAATCTACAACAATATCACAGAGGTTTTGAGTCAGGTTCGGCTTACTCGTAGTACTACTTGAAAGCCGAGCTACTAAGTTCGGATAATACGTGTTTCACTTATAAAGCCGAACTACTGGTCATACATGGATTCGGCTAATTGGACACTAATATTATAAGCCGAACCATAATACTTGAAATGTATGAAAACAAAAATATATGTTCGGCTAGTTCACATGTGAGCCGAACATTACAGTGTAACGCATAATTATTTTTTTTAAGGTTCGACTTATATTAACACATCCTATTCAAGCCGAACCATGAAGACTATTTGGCGCCAAAATAATTGAATGACAGTTCGGCGTATAAATATTTCAATTGCACAAACCGAACTGTTCTTATTTAACAAGGTTCGACATACATTATACCTGCCGAACCTAACTCTGTTGGGCCGAACTATATGCAAAAATCATAACTTTTGGTGAAATCAAGCTACAAAACGGACATTAAACAACGTCTACAACCATACATGTGTATTATTAGCATTGGGTTCCTCATCCATGTACTCATTTTCAGGATTTGGCTCCATAAAGTCATCATTTTGAGCTTGAGAAAAAAGTTGAGTTTGGGTAAAATCATTTTCATAATCCAACAAATAAGCCATTTCCGGATCTCCGTCGTAATTGATATGTATTTTCTTAACTTTACGTGATGAAGATTCACTTTCCTCACTCGAATTTGGATCACACATCTCTCAATAATCACAAAGATCTCAAAGGAAAAAAAAAGTTTTTTTCCTCCTTTTCTTCTTCTTCTTCTTTTTCTAAAAAAACTCACTAACTCTCATTAAAAAATCAATTATTATCCTAAATAAACATTAAACTAACTACAATCATTAACAGCTAATCAATCAAATTAACACTAATTTAAAACTAATCAATCAAGGGTATTTTCGCATTTTTGAAAAGATGAGGATAAGGGCTACCCTAAAAATACTATTAGCCACCCTGTTTTTGTCTTATTACATATGCCCCCAAATTATTTTGTATGCCCCAAATTAGGGTTCAAATTGGTATGACAGACACTGCGCGTTTCAACTTTGAACAAGTCTCCTTATTTGGCCCAATTGATTTGATTTCGGCCCAACCTTTCTTAGGTAGCTTATACTGTATTCAATTGAAAAGTGGATGAAAACAAAATGGTTGAACAACAAAGTTATTTACAAGATCAGGTGTGAGACATGCTGCACACATTGCAGGTGGTTATGAATTTAGTTAAACATAGCACAAAGGTAACTCTCAGGAAAATCTAGCCAACTCATTGAGTATTTTCATGTGACCACTGATGTGTTGGAGAAAATCGTTAAACTATATGCATGGACATACAGATACATGAATTATCATGCATTTCTAAATCCACCTCGACAAAGTCTATTGATGAAGACGGCAACAGATTCACTTAACACCTACAGGTCCTCTAGATGGAAGACTACTTATCACCATCTTCCAACAGCTTTATAACAGAAGTACAGGATGAATCCATACAATGTAAGACTTGGCTTCACCTTGACATCCTACTTATCACGTATTGTTATATACCATCGTCACTATTATAACGTGTATATCATTGTCACTATTATAACGTGTATATCATTGTCACAATCTCATCTAATTGACTACCAGGAGGAGGCACTGCGAATCCAGTTTTTGACGCCTCTGATTGTTGTGGCTTCTGCTGCACCAGACTTGCTATGATCGAGCTGTCTAATTATGTTTTCCTGACAAGTCTTTCTTGAGTACTTTATAACCTATGAAACATAGAGAGTAGTTTTAGATTATTTACATGCACATGTTTGTTGTCGATATGAAATCATAGCTGGCCAACATTGTGTTATTTAAGATTTGGGTTATAAAAGGAGACTCACTTGTCATACT
Source organism: Papaver somniferum (assembly GCF_003573695.1). NCBI lineage: Eukaryota > Viridiplantae > Streptophyta > Magnoliopsida > Ranunculales > Papaveraceae > Papaver > Papaver somniferum. Next base: position 92,239,402 of record NC_039366.1, on the reverse strand, counting down.
TCCTATCTCACCTTCAAGCCTTTTGCCTTCGCAAGTAACCCAAGCTGAAGAAAAAAATGGTAGGTTTCATGTTTAAGCATATGAGTAACCAACAGTCGATGACTGACAGGATGACTGATTCAATCATTCAAGAAATGAAAATAGATTGTTCAGTAAAATTTGATTAAGAGTAGTAATTGTACACTGCCCTAGTGTGGGCTTCAGCCAGGGGACCAAGCAGATTTTGGCAACTGAAGTGACTTGGTACAGATTTGGATGCTCCTCATTACTAGATATTCAGAGGAATGTCACTAGTGCCTAATCTAGGCTCCGGGTATTTTTCATCTAGATGCCAATTTACAGCATAGCAGAGTCTTTTTGTTCGGGAAAGCTTACAACTCTACTCAAACATTCCAACAATAAATCAGTATCACACCATAGTGAAGTATCTATTGCCTACATTAGGAAATACAGAAATTGACCATCTAAAGCATGTTAAACATTGATCAAAGTTGTGATATGCAGATGCTTACTTGTTCCAAGAGCTTCACACAATGCTCGCCGTTGGTCCATATTTCCAAATGATTTACCTTATCACTGTTCAATTAAGAATGCTTAATTTCTATTAGCCCTAAAGTAGAATCAAAAACTGGACTAACAAACATAAATCTTGAAATGAAAAAAGTGACAATAAGTACCAGATAAAACTCACATTTTGTCAGCGTTCTCCTCTATTGTCTTGATAAACGTCTCCATCAAGTCTCCATAAGGACAAATCGTCCCAGTTATCTCGCAACGCTTTTGATTATTAATACCTTCACGAATACATGCAGTGCCTACAGAAGGAAAGTTTGTTCAACCCTAATTCCATAACTAAACATGAATCACTATCAAGAACTGAGTAAATTTGAAGAGTTACTCACTGTAACCCTTAAATCGATGGCCAGGGGATACAGCAACAAGAAAGTAATTAGAGTGTACCGCCATGTAACACAGAGACGTATTCAAAGGCGAAAATCCTATTCCCTATAACAACAACATACATAATTTTTATCAGTTAGAAATTCATTGGCTTAAAATAAGATCCAAGTACAGAAAAATTCTTACTTCTATGCCGAGTGTAGTTAACTGATCCATCGACATACGGGTTATTTCAAGAAAATCGTTGCAGCAGATACTTCGAATGGATGTCATTCTCTATGATCTTGATCTCTATTTCTTTCAAAACTCAAAAATTGGGCAAGAAATGAATTTCGGTGTCGTTTTGTTTCGGAACTCAGAAGAGTGCAAGAGAGCAATAATCGAATTACAGTGTCAATTTCACTTCTCAGCGTTTGTGTATGAGCACCGCCGATGAGGTTAAGAATTCTGCATATGTTAGAGATTTCTGGTGGCAGAAAGGGGAAGGAGAAGAAGGTCGGTTTCCGTTAGATTCTTTAGAAACCCACGCAGGTTTATGGCTTATTCATAGGATGGTCATTTGCCCCACCGGAACCCATCCCGTTTGGGTAGGGTTTTACCGTCTAAAAATGGATGAGTTCAAGTACGGGTAATAACCGAAATTACTGTTGTGGGGATGGGACCAAGGTCTGCAGTCCATGCCCGCCCGCCCCATACCTTTCGTATTTGAGGGATTTACTGTTTAGTTCAGAAAATCCGATCCGAGTTACTGGCTAGTCCAGCGCCAAAAAATATTTACTCCCTAGTCCAAAAAAGTTTTGAAAAGAGTAAAATTACTCTACTAACCCTAATATATAACATTACGTATAATAATACAGATGTTACTACATATTACATATGTAGTATACTAGTAGTAATTAGTAGTAACTAGTATGTAGTAATAACATATGTAGTATGTAATATACTAGTAGTAACTAGTATGTAGTATGTAGTAATAACATATGTAGTATGTAGTATACTAGTAGTAATATGTTATGTATTGATACTACATATTGATATGTAGTTGGTGTAGATTTTAGATAACCAAAATTAATGATTAAATGAAATCCAGTTATATCCGCAAGCGCACAGGTCAATAGTAATATAGATAGCAAATGCGGTTCGTTCCTACAGGGAGTGTGAAATACTCTACCAACTAATACCAAAAATTAAATAATCAACAAGATAATGTTTTAAGGATTTTTAGAAATTCGGAACAAAATGAAATGATAAATAATTTAAAGATAAACAAAACGAGTGTGGGTTATTAGGATTTTCGGTTTCCACCAATTAATTATGCAAACTCTACTAATCTTTAAAAGTATATTTCATGCTTTTTCAAATACTGTTTCTCCGCTATAGTTGTCTTCGCTTCATGAGTAGTGATTCTAAAGCATTACCTATCTATACTTGCATACCACGTCTAGGGATTTAACCGAAGCACGCAGTATCAATTCAAAAGCATAAATAATCTAGAAAATCACATCAACAATAGAATACCAAGCCAAATGAAGAAAAACTACTAATCAATCAACTCATTATTAAGCATATAAATATAGAGTTTTCATAATAAAATTGGGTTCTACCTAGACCCTAACATAGCTTTAGCTAGCCATGGCTTTCACAAAAAACCATAAAAAGATTAAAATCAAATAGCTAAGCAAAAATGGAGAAGAAAAACTCCAAAATCCTTCTCCTGTTTCTCTTCCAGCTCTGTGGTCGAGCGCCCCCTTAGTATATTTTGAAACAACACATAAATATAGCTCACAAATGAATTCACGTTTTTCTTCTTCGTCGCCACATCACCTCCCAATAGAAGTCTGCCACATGTCATGAAAATATAAATTCACCCAATGATGTTCTGTCGCGTGTCATAATATGACGAGACATTGTAAAGTATCACCGAATCTCCACTTTCCATAGTATATGAATTTCATTTAAAAAGCATGATATTTTCTTGCATGTGCTGGGTCCCACCTTAACTGTATTTGCAAAATGACGTCAGTTGGCTTCAAATATTCCTTCAGATTCTTTATATAAATATAGCAAGAGAACTTATGTAAGGACAAGATATATTAATCTTTCCTTTTTCTTCATTTGCACGTGGTCATGGAGGTGATATTCTTCCATTCTTATGCTAACAATAATAAAGTCACTCTTGACCAATCTTAGGTGGCATTAGTGTGCTGACATCGACTCGCTTCACCATTAAGTCTCACATTTTGATGTTTATTCGTTGGATGATCGAATTCACTTGTACTTTCTGCAAAAGCACTAAAATAGTGTCATTAGTCAAAATATTGAGTCCTAGCTAATATAAATATGGGTATAAAATGTAGCACTTTCGTGCTTATCAACACCCCCACACTTATATTTTGCTAGTCCTCGAACAAAACAAAGAATTGACCCGCTACACAGCTGGTCATATGAATATAGAGACCCGCTACACAGCTGGTCATATCATTTTTTTCTTGTTTTTTTAGACCCGCTACACAGCTTGTCAAATAATAAGATAAAGAGAGAGAGACCCGCTACACAGCTGGTCATAGAAAATACCATACAAAAGACCCGCTACACAGCTGGTCATGACCCTAAAAACCATAACGATAATAATATTTTTTTTAAGACCCGCTACACAACTGATCATTTTTTTAGACCCGCTACACAGCTGGTCATAATTTTTTTATTTTTTTTTAAATCCTAACCAAAGTGTCACTCCCCCACACTTAAATATTACATTGTCCTCAATGTAATTGAGTCATCCAACGTAGAAATCAAGGTGGGAAATTATAAATTGCAAAAAAAAAAAAACAAATAAAACAAATAAAAAAAAAAGATAGAGAAAAGGGAACAAATCTGATGGGTTGACTCCCACGAAGCGAAATGTATTGTTTCCCTGCTTTCAATAGCACATAATCTCAAAGAAAATGAGGTTGATACCCCAAAGTAAGCTGCCAATCATATATATAGAGTCTGAAAAGCTGGGGATCAACCCAACCAATCCGGTCAGCTGAAAATATGCACCTGCAAAAACTATAATCATCCAAAGATATATGTGAGTCCATTCCCCATAAATAACAATCCTTAGTAATCAATCCATGCATTGGCTAGTGAAAGAATATTCTCGAGAGATATTTTTGGTATTTTATGGCTAATATTCTTGGTGGTAGCATGTGGCTAGTTGAGGTGCACACCCTAAATCAGGTTCTAAATCAGCGGAAATAACTTTTATGGCTGATATTGGTTCCAGTTGAGCAAAATAGGGTCCAGTTGAACTCCATCCAGCCACATGCTACCACCAAGAATATCTCAACAAAATACCAAAAATATCTCTCGAGAATATTCTTTCACTGTTTCAACCAATCTCCACGTTGCAGCCATATTTGATCAATTCCAACACACATACCTTCCCTGTTTGAATGAAACAGGTCATTCTGCAACCAATTCCGACCAAAAATCCGATTAAATTTCAGCCAAATCACTTCCAAAAATACACGCAGATACAGTCAAACCCGTGAACCTTGTTTTCTTTGGATCCAACTATCCGGCCAACCTGGATTGACTCTGAGACCCTTACCGGCCATGTTTCACCTAATGGAGTTATCCCAAACAAGTATAGCCATTAAATCTCACTACAAAGCTTCGAATTCTCATACCCTAATTCTGGTCCGTGAAGAACAACTTTCCCGCCAAAACTGTGTTGCTTCAGATCCATGATTCTAGCAAACCCAGCCGAAGTTTATGAATTCCATCAATCATACCAACCCTGTTAAGCTTTAACAGACTCACCCAACAAGTTTCAGCGATTGAATCTCATTATTCACACCACAAACACAAACCCTAATTCTGTTCCGTGAAGTTCAAAAATTCCCGCCAATTTCAAATTCAAACGGAGAAGAAGATGGGTGCCCCTTATCCGATCCGGGGGTGCAAATATCATCTGCCTTTTTGGGGTGACCTGGGGTGACCCTTAGTAATTGAGGTGCCCCTTATCCAACGGTGAGAGTCTGAATAACACGTGTCCTCCGGGGTACAAAAACCACTTTTCGAGCAACTTTCTCCAAAAGAGCTTATTTCACAAAAACACCTACAAACAAGTTTATTAGTGATAAAATGAGTCCCAGCTAATGTATTTATGGGTGAAAATGTGTCGCACTTTCGTGCTCATCAGTAGTATGTTATGTATTGATACTACATATTGACATGTAGTATGTTATATATATATTGATATGTAGTATGTTTGATATGTAGTATGTTATATATTGATACTACATATTGATATGTAGTATGTTATGTATTGATACTACATATCAAAAAAAATTGTTATGTATTGATACTACATATTTTACTACTAGTACTAGTTACTACTAGTTTACTAGTATACTAGTATACTAGTATACTAGTTTAGTATAGTAAAGTAGTTACATAATTTACTAGTAACAATAAGATGTTTTTGTTACTACTAGTACAGTACATATTAATATGTAGTATCACCGTATTGATACTACTAGTATGTAGTAACATACTACTAGTAACATACTACTAGTAACATTTACATGTGTTGATACTAATTAGACCTGGAAGGGTGTTTTAGGAATTTTTAAAATACACTTTATAGTCTCCACGAAGTTTTTGGACTAAAGAGTAAATAATCTAGTCCAAAAACATGTTTTTGGACTAGAGAGTAAATCTTTTCCACGGGTGGACTAGCCATTAACTGGGTCTGCTAGAACTGGACTAACCAATAATTCTTACTTCGTATTTTAGGATCTAAAATTTTTTTCTAAGAATTTGTATCGAAATTTATTTAGTATTTTTTTGGTACTTATTCAAGGTTTGAAGGTATAAGGTATTTTTCTATAACTCTAGACCTCCATATTAGAGATCAAATAATTCAGCAGCGGATATAGAGATCATATAATTTGGCAGTGGATATAATAGTAAAGGAAGCAAAAATCAAGATCATTCAACATATATCCTCACATTTGAAGCAAAAAGTCAGAAAATTAAGTGTTTTATCTAATGTTTTTGATAGAAATGACATTCTAAACTTATTGTACTGTATCTCTTGATTAATGAAAAAAGCCTCAACAATTTTAACCTATGTACTATTCATAGTAGATGATAAAGTAAGAATAAACTTTCTTTAGACTTGAGATCGAAGTACCTAAGACTCTCCACTGAATTCAAACGAACTTTTCCTTGCTACGACAACAATTTTCATGTACTAGCCTCTTATTTTCTTAACAAATGAATAAACTCACAGGTTTTAAATACTTATACTCTTATTTTTGGTTTAATGATATTATTAAAATAATTAGATGATATCTAAACACCACTTCATAATATGGGCAACCTACTACTAACTTATCAGTAAAAAAAGGTGTTACAATGATGTTGGTACATTCAGGAGATTCGGTTGAACCCACCAAGCATTGGTATGTCAAGTTTGGTTGTAATATTTTAGTGAATCAAAACTCATTTGAAGAGTCCCTTGATTATGTACTAGATTCAACTTCGTATAGGTTAGCTTGAAAGTATTAGGATATGAGACATTACAAGTATTGCGAAGACTTGAAGAAGTGAATAAGTAAGAAGCTACAACGACAACATCATCCTTCCACTTGAGGTTAGTGATATTTGACTTGAACTGTTTCATTCCCTAATGTATCTTTCAAGTCGTGCATATTGAAAACAAAACTGCGAAGCATGAACACTCTAGATATACATAGTATTAAGGAATACAATACGAGGTTTATTGTTTAACCATTAAACTTTGTAGATAAGACATCGACATAATCGTTTAAATGCTATTGTGATTATGTATGGGTATGAGGTGAGGATTTCATCCTAGGAAATAATTTTTTACATGTATTTTAAGGAAGTAAATTCATGAACTTGTTTTATGAATCGAAAAGGAAATCGCCAGGCGTTATTGGTATTGTTATTCATTGCATATCTTGTGAACAACCAATATGTGTGATTAGTATTGTAATGACCCGACCCTGCACCGATATTGTCCCCACTGGGCCACTGCGGTCATCCGGCAGTGTGGGGTTTTCAACGGGCATCGCTGCGGTAATCCAGCAGAAACTTCGTGTCAAGACGATAAATCAGCACTTGAGGATAACACCTTCTGTGAATCTACTGAACATGCTGACCCCTATAATGTAGACTCTGGTGACTGGCAAACTTGCCTTCAAAAGAAACTTGATGAGATTTCTGAAGATGGTGACTCAGAAATTGATCAAGATGTTGAAGATGATCTATCTGAATTTTCTTCATTGCTAGGAGCTGTCTCCACAAAAATACTGAATTCCTCAGATGTAATTGGACTTCTTGCTCCTCTCAGCATAGAGAATAGGAAACTAAGAAAAATATTTTCGGTCTTCTTTTATGGATATCATAATTCCAGATATCTACTTAAAGACTACAAAGAAAGTCTACACTAAAAAACTCTTGAGTTTGAGAATCTCAACATGAAACATTACTTGTTGAATAAGAAACTTGTTGAGTTAGAAACAAATATTAACTCTCAACAATCAACGAGTAACGAACAACATGAGTCGGATTTCTTTATAAAAAAATCTCTTGAGGATCGACTAGCTGAAGCTCTTGAAAGAATCAAGGTCTTAGAAGAGGAAGTTGTAAGGCTAAGAAGACCCAATGATAGCACAATCAATTTATCTTCCATGTTGGATGCAGGAAGAATTCATGGCGACAAACGTGGATTAGGATATGATGGAATTGATACGTTGTCAATCAACAAAGATGTAAAATTCGTCAAGGTTGTTAGCCACCCACTCCAGAAAATCCACATGAACAAGCTTGTACGCCTGAGACACCCAAGTACTCTATTGAGATTCCAATGCAAAACATCTCCGGAAGCAGTCAGAAGAAGACTCCAACCAAGGATCAGTATAGTAGCCGAACATCTCATAAAGGTAAAACTAAAAACTTTATTCCTTTCAATAAGCATTGCTATTATTGTAGAGATAAAGGTCATATGCAAAGGGATTGTAAAATTCGAAAGATGCAAAACACTCTATCATTTGTATCTAAAGAATTGAACAGTGTCATCTCCAAATCCCTGTCAGATCATCACTATCCTGTGAGACTAACAAATTTTTACAAAAATTCAAAATCATATCCTAAAAGTAACATTTCTAAAAGGAAAAATAATATAAAAGGTAATACTTTATCAAAATGGATATGAGATATGATGTTTCAAGATGGAAAGATGCAATGTCACTAGAAATGAAGAACCTTCATTCAAAATCCACCTACAAGTTGATATCAAAATCAGAGAAGGTGTCCAAAAGGAAGTTATCTAAAACAGATTCTAAGAAAAACAATCTGGTTTTATTCTTAGACAAAGATGACTATGAATGTCTAATGCTATCAATGTGAAAGCATCTTTCGACGATTTACTAAACTCTAGAAAGATAAAAGGGGAGTTAACCGTAACTCTATGACTTCTCAAAACTTGTGATAGCCTCTTCGTAAGTTTAGGCTAGGTTTTCGTTTTGGTTTTTGTGTAGAAAAACTTTCCTATTTGAGCTGCTGCTTTAAAAAAAAAGGAATACAAAGGACTATAAATTGGTCTGATTATGCTCCTATGATGTCACAACCCTGTGATGCAATGCTTTCGTCTTATGAAAGTAGTGAGGAAGATTTAACTGAAGAACAGAGAACCGATCTCATCATGGTCGTTCAACATCGAGACTGGCTCAAAGAAAGAATTGTTCAAACAAGAGGTGTTCTTGCTGAACTCAAGGTTCTAATTGAAGAACTTGAAAAACAAGAAGTGATTGCTGACAAGTCCCTTGAGACATGCTTTAAAAGTTTGAACACTGAAGAAACCTCAGTGAACAACAAGAGCACCACTAGAGATTAAGTTATATGCTGTAATACTTAATCCAGGAGAATAGACATCAATTTTTGATTTCTTTCAATGATTGTATTAGGTCTATTATGAATAAAATTATTTGATTTATAATTTTTCTTGTGATAGTTTTTGATTTACATAGCCTGTGCTTGAATGCTTTATTATTGCTATGTATGTTTATGGGATGTTTGATCTCGGTTTTATTACCTTGATATTCGATCTCATAATGTTGTGAACCCTTATGGTTTGGGTGACTTTTTGATTTAGCAGGATTAAGTTCTAGCCCATGTTGGTAGGCTTTATCAAAGGATCATGAGGGGTTCTGATAGAAACAATATGTGAAAAAGTCACAATATGTTGAATCGGTTTTGGTTTAGCATAAAAGCATATGTGTTTCGAGGGTTTTCAACTTTTGCTTGCAATACTTAAAAACCGATTTTCAACCTTTCTCTGGTAAAGGTTGGTTGTTGTTATTCTTTTGTTTTGCATAAGGATGACAACATAATGATATTTCGATATCAACTCTCTCTGGAAGAAGATGCAAACATATTGGAGAAGAGGATGCGAAATTTGAGGTAACAATCTTGTTAGTTAATTGCTTTCCTGTTTAAGAAAAGCCTGATGTTATTTCATATATTTATTTCTTTTGCTTAACAAAATTTCGGTACAATTGATGTTTTATTCTATTATGTGTGTATAGATGTGTGTGTGATTCAATTGTTTCCGGTTAAGAAAAACTATTGTTATCTTGCTTTATTGTGTGATATCAATTGTTTAGGCTTACAAAGTTTCGGTGCAATTGCGGTGCTTTAATGTCCATGTTGTTTCAATTGCTTCCGGTTGAGGTGAATAATTATGCAAGTTGATTTATTTTGGTTTGTATGAATTGTTTATGGCTTAACGAAAGAAAAGGTTTACGGGATGAATTGTTTAGTCCAATTCAATTCCGGATAAGAGAAACTAAGTTAATTCTGATCTTAGTTAGACTTATCAAAGTGGAGGTTTCAGTTATTCAAGTCTAATCGAATGCCTTAACAAGAAATGCTAGTAAACTAACCTAGTACCTGTCTTGTTTAAAACTTAAAGGTCTAAGTTATATGGATAATTAGAACCTGATGAGAAAAATAGAGTTATCTTTATTTTGGTCTTATCGAACAAGCATTTGTATTTGTACAATCGGTTTAGCAAAGGAACTAAGGTGCTTACTTGATTTTTGGTTTGCTAAACTATTAGGGAAAATTGCTTCGGGCAATTGTTTCCTTGATAACATATCAAAACAAATTACTTTGTAGTTTCGGTTTTGATATTGGTTATCAAAAATGGTGTGTGGAACCCTCGTGCTTAACTCTATAGGTTGCAAGTCTATTTTGAGATTTGTAAGATTCTTTTCGGTTTGTCGTTTCTTTGTCATTTTGTGACAAAAAGGGGGAGAAATATATGGAGTAAACAAGTGATACTGGCATTGATTTTATATTGATTGGTATCACTAAGGGAAAGGACAATTGTGCTTAAACGTTTATTTAACGAAAGAGTGAAAACATAGACTAAGGGGGAGTAACATATCATTACAAAGTAATAACAAAGACGTGCGGATTGATAAAATCTACCTATCTTACCTTTAGGGGGAGTAATATTCTTTGTTATTATAATGTCAACAACGGCATTTAATAGTTCAATGTATACAGGATATTGTGTTGTTGAATTCGGGAATCAAGAGTATGTGTAATGAATTCTTGTAATTTGTTTATCCATATGATGTAAGAGTTTTGTCACTAAAATTGACAAAGGGGGAGATTGTTAGAGCATAGCTCTGTTGAACCCACCATTTTAGTGAATCAAAACTCATTTAAAGAGTCGCTTGATTATGTACTAGAGTCAACTTCGTATAGGTTAGCTTGAAAGTATTAGGATATGAAACATTACAAGTATTGTGAAGACTTGAATAAGTGAAGAAGTAAGAATCTACAACGACAACATCATCCTTCCACTTGAGGTTAGTGATATTTGACTTGAACTGTTTCATTCCCTAACGTATCTTTCAAGTCGTGCATATTTAAAACAAAACTGCGAAGCATGAACACTCGAGATAGACATAGTATTAAGGAATACAATACGAGGTTTATTGCTTAACCATTAAACTTTGTAAATAAGACATCGACATAATCGTTTAAATGCTATTGTGATTATGTATGGGTATGAGGTGAGGATTTCATCCTAGCAAACAATTACATGTGTTTTAAGGAAGTAAATTCATGAACTTGTTTTATGAATCGAAAAGGAAATCGCCATGCGTTATTGGTATTGTTATTCATTGCATATCTTGTGAACAACCAATATGTGTGATTAGTATTGTAATGACCCGACCCTGCACCGATATTGTCCCCACTGGGCCATTGCGGTCATCCGGCAGTGTGGGGTTTTCAACGGGCATCCTTGCGGTAATCCAGCAGAAACTTCCCGGATGGTCACCCATCCCTGGATTACTCCAGGCCGAGCGCGCTTAACTGCAGAGTTTTCTGCCAACTCTGGAGCCAATTGTGCTGAAAAGGCCTCGATGTTAGGAAAGAACAAATCATTATTTATATTTCATTCGGCCAACCACTGCCGAATATGGGGTATTACAATACCACCACCTTAAATTGGAGTCGTCCTCGGCTCCAGAATATATTCGCAATCCCAGATCTCCGACGTTCCCTGCCCCTCATGAGAAGCACCTGGACCAACCCCGTCCAGCGTACCTTCTCACCCTCGAAAGGTGAACCGTCGTCATCTCTGATACCATTTGTAATGACCCGACCCTGCACCGATATTGTCCCCACTTGGCCACTGCGGTCATCCGGCAGTGTGGGGTTTTCAACGGGCATCGCTGCGGTAATTCAGCAGAAACTTCCCGAATGGTCACCCATCCTGGATTACTCCCTCCCGAGCACGCTTAACTGCAGAGTTTTCTACCAACTCTGGAGCCAATTGTGTTGAAAATGCCTCGGTTCTAGGAAAGGACAAATCATTACTTATATTTCATTCGGCCAACCACTGTCGAATATCGGGGTATTACAAGTATAACCGCTCATGACTTGTTTGTTTTCTTGGTAAAACTATTCACAAAGGCCCGACTTTTATATTGGTATGACTTTTATTAGTGAAACCGATCTTAAGTAATCACCTGAGATGGTATGATCAAGTTTGTGATTTTGTGTAAGACCAACTCTGGGTAAAAGGGAACCGATCCTAGTAAGAGGTGCAACACTTCACAAAGGGGAATCGGTCCTTGTACGAGGTGTAACATGTTTTAGCAGAAAGGGGAACCGATCCTATGGACATGTGCAATACATTCAAGTTAGATACCATATATATGCGGGGAACCGATCCTAGTACCTAGTCAACCGAATTTTGGAAAGATAGTGTGACTATGAACAATACTCACATGAAGGTAGAACCGAAACTTGTTTTGGTAGAACCGTGAAACCCATGATTTGTGATTGAGTGTTCTTGATCAATCACATAGTTCTTGAAAGTCAGATGAACCAATTTTAAACTTGTTTGGAAGTGTGGCAAATCGGTTTCAAGGTTGTAAGTATGAAAAAGGACTTATAAAGTAAGGATGTCGACATACTTTGAACATATGCAGTAACGTCTATCTTTAATTGTTCAAAGTTATTCCTTAATAGATAAAGGAAGAAAATCCCAGGGTCGAAAAATAAATAAGTTAAAATCTTTTATTTAAGGTTTTTAATTTTATTTTAGGAAAATGAGAATTAGTAATGTGCATTTACTAGTTGAAGATTTTCCAAAGATATTTTCAGTCATTATTTTGGACAGAGCATTTTCAGGAATTATGGAAACCGAATTTGGAATATATTGCATATCTTGAGAATATTTTCGGTTTTGGAAATTCCTTAGTGTTCAAACTTCCTTGTTTATAAATACTTGAAGTTTTCATTTCTAACAAACTAATCCTTCGTGACAGCTAACTTCCTCGGTTGTGTTGTTACTGGTGAAGCCGCCTATTCGGAGAGGAGAGTAACCTAATTAAGCGAAATCTCTTACGGCCGCTCAATTTAAAGTCTTCTTCGGGATTGAGAAGCTCTATTAGTACCGTTGTTGGGAAACTAGATAATTGCGGCTTATCTTGTGTTTTCGATTGATTTGATTGACTAACGGTAGTTGAACTTTGATTGCACCTAGTTTGTTTATGCTTGAGAATCTTCTCTTCTGATATAAGATACACTCAAACTAGATCGAAGTTTCGACAGAGATCTTTAGACTGTTTGTAGATCTAAAAACGTCTTGTGATAATCCATTGTTAACAAACTCCGTTCTGTGCGTGATTAATCACAAGAGATTCAAGTTGTTGTGTGCAGGCGTTTATTGAAGATCTAAGAAGATTTGAAGACAAAGAAGATATTGAAGATTTCTGATTTGGGGTTCATAATCTTTGGTGTGCACAATACTTGTTTCGGTATAAAGGATCCAACTATAATCGGTTTATCCTTGTGGTAAATTAGATTGATTAGTTGTGTAGATCGGCATCAATACAATTCTTTGTAATTAAAAGTATTAATTGCAAAATCTTAACAATTACCTTTGGTAGTTGAGAATAAGCTAGATCTAAGAACCTGATGAAGGAGTTTATTGAGATAAAAAGAAGAGCCTTTGTCGGAATCACATCACTTGGTTGAAAAGAGTTGTTACCAAACAGATTTGTTGTTCCTTTACTGTTTGGAATACGAACCAAAGGAATTGTTCCAAGTACGTGACGTCTTCATAAGTTGGAGGCGTGGGAATACAGACGGAACTAGGTGAACTATAGGTTTAGTTGCTTGGTCTCAACTATACGAAGTTGGTTTGATTTTGTATAGCAGCTTAATCCTGAGAGTATTCAATTCTGGACAAGGTCCCGGAGTTTTTCTGCATTTGCGGTTTCCTCGTTAACAAAATCTTTCTGTGTCATTTACTTTTATTTTTCGCAATTATAATTGTTTGTTATTATAATTTAAAGTAAATTACACAAATGTTTATTCCTATTTTACTTGATAGTAATCCTATTGTGTTTGGTTAAGTCCGAACCTCTTATCAAGTAAACATACTTCATTGTTGTATTCTGTCGATCTTGTATCCATAGACGATCACACGAAGTGTGAATCGATTAGTTGTATTGTCTCGACTCAGTCCATAGGCAATCACTTTTGGAGAAAGGACTTATAGGTAGGAAAAGTTTTTAGCTTGAGGTATATTTGGGTACCCTCGCCTTTTCAAATGTTAATTTTTAGTTTGTGTAATATTAATTTGAAACATGAATATTTGTTGTTTTCACTTAACCGATCGACTCTCAATCAATCCCTTATATATATCCTTGTACACATTTTAAAATCACATCTTGTATTTTTCACTCTCACTCTAATATTCTTTTACTCTCTCTCCAGAAATATGGTTGTTCTGAGTTTATTCTTAATGAAGATTTATCTCTTTGAAAAAAACTATGTAATATACACTATCCGAAGAGGAGTGCAGAACGACGATAAAATTGTTTAACGAGTAGGAGTTTTTGGTAGAGTATTTATGAAAACTTCTGCACTGATACTGGTAACCTGAATAACGATAATAGAGCTAGGTTGTTCTGTCAATGTATAAGAATAAGCAATGAACTTAAGGCTTTAACTTTTAATGTCAACCAATTTCGAATGCGACAAGAAACTGAGGATGAAGTAATAACGAGATCCCGAGAGGAATTGCGACGATGGAAATGATCAAACTTCATGGAGGAAGCTCATTTTGATGTCCTCAATGAAATGACAAAATTCGACCTTTTTTTAATAAGAAGTTAACTTCATTCGATCAAATTTTGATGAATGAGTTGATCGAAGATTTGTACACCATCGTTTAACTTGTTTTAAGTTTTTTTATGTAATGAAAAATTCAAGTAATGAAAAACCAATCACTTTTTTTTCTCTTATTAGTATTAACATTTAAGTTGGCATTTGTGTTTGTTGTGGTATCTGGTGAAGAAAATCTACGTGGTGAAGCGAGTTGAGATCGACGGTTGTGAATTTGGTTTTGAAGTAGAATAAGTGTTACTTGCTGCATATATGCTAACAAGACTAGATTATATTTTGGCAACTTCTTAAAGATAGTGCAATAACTTTCATATTTGAGAGTTTATCCGTTTTGTGGTGCCAATCCTTTTGTTCCGGTAGTTTACGATTTCCTTTTATTAAAGATCACAAAAAAAAATTAAATAATTAAACTAAACATGTTATATAATTGTTCTTACCATATCAATATGGGTTTCACCACTCATTCGGTTTCTGTTGGATTGAATCATCACAACAACATAAAGGCTACTTGAGAATTGATTACAACGAAGCAACCTGAAAATTTATTTGCATCACAATTATTAATGTTCATTGTTTATTTTTGATATTTCAGAAATATGTTTTTCCATATGGTGTTACCTTGTTGTTGTACACTAGTGATATTATCTTGCGTAAGACAAACATAATTTCCGCAGATGTAGTCATCTTCTGGTACGGTAGACTTTTCATCCCCGACTTTGTTACTTCGGTCAAATTAAGGTTGAGATTGAGAACCAATATTACCGAAAATTAGAAAATGACGAAGTGTAAGGAAAGAGTGAGTGAAAATAGTGAATTTTGTTTTAGATCAGAAGAAATATGAGTACGATATTGAGAAGTGTAGAGACGGCGTGGGCTGAAATGGGGATGAAATTATATGGGATGGATTTTGGCCCGTTGGATGATTAAACAATGAGTAACATATTTCACCGAGCAACCAAAACTATATAGCTGATGACATGAACTTGATCACGTGATCAAGTCTCTACCGAGCAGCAAATTTTCCACTTTTCCATTGAGTTTGCCATTTAGGTATACCCATAGTGGCACCGTAATAACTATGACATTTAAGACGGTACATATGAATCGGCTTGATCAATAATAACTATGACAAGTTTTATTATCGGGTACCAATAACATATATAATTTCTGAGAAAATTGATTTATTGGATACTGTTTTTGTCGCCGATTTTTAGAAAAAAGAAGGTTTCGTACTCAACCATTTTTAAAATAACTTGGAATGATTTAGATGGTTTGTTATGGTTTCGGGTTCCTAAAACTATTCCGCTTGATCTCGGTACTGGTCCAAAACTGTATCAAATTGTACTATTGATTAAAGATTTAATGGGGTTGTAATAGTAGTGGTAAGGATGATTCGAACTCTAAGACTTGTGAAGGTGAAGGATTTTTAGATTTATAAAAATTATATACAAAAATATTGAAAAATTGGTAGAGAGGTACTGGGACTAGGATTCCGCCAAATTCATTTCTTAAGGTTCAAATAATAATTCTTTTATCAATAATAGCTCGAAAAATATATTAAATATATCGACTCTAATTTATTGCCAAGATAGATTCTCAAAATATTAGGTGTAAATGTTAAGCATGGGACATCAAATCATCTAAGCTAAGCATGACCCATCAAATCAAATCACAACTAATTAATTTAAATCATAATTTCAATTAAAATTAATGCAAAAGTCATGAAAAGAATTAAATATAATTACCCAAGTGTGAAATAAGGCTTCCTCCATCGCCCCAGTGTTGGGGTTTAGCTCCTCATATTAATCATAATCTCAAAATACATGTATAAAGCTCAAAAGTTGATTAAAGGGAGTAAAACAATTGAACAAAAAAATCGCAACAGAAATAACTGTTGCAAAGGCGTTGTTCAACCGTTACAAAAGGAACGATAAAAATCTGAAGTGTCGTTGTCGCGCGTTGTAACTACGACTGTCAATAAACGACGGTTCTTGCAAGTCTGTTCTTCGTGTTCTTCATCTTCATCACGAACAGCAGCAGCGGCAGAGAGAATTGGTGATTCTTCCTCTGCAGCTTCCTCTCTTCTCCTCCCCACTCTCGACACCCTCTCTAGTAGACCCAAAGAGCCTATTTATACCCAACAACAGCTCCAAATCTCGCCAATAACTCCAATATAATTCTTCATTATGCGGGCAGTGAATAACAATATTTTCCGAATATTTTCTTACCAAACTTGGAATTTCTTGCGTAAACTTCCTCCCTCCACGCTCCAAATCGATTCTTCACGACCAAAAGTGATGCTCGAGCCATTCCACATCATCAGAACATGTCCATAACTCTCCATGACGCGTGATTATCATCCTCCAGTGCATGCTTTCCCTGTTTTGAACTCGAGAATCAAAACACGTATTCCAGCCAGATTTGATCGAAACCACCACCCAAACTTTGTTCCTTATGCCAAATCACATCTTTCTGCCAATTTTCAGCGATTGAATCGCACTCTAACCCATTCATTTTGACAATCAAAATTCTGCCAGTTGAAAACTTCATTTCCCGCCAAAAACACACATTCAAATTGTTGAAGAAGGTTCCCCTTATCCAGAGTGCTGGGGTGCGAATATCAATTAGGGTGGAAATAGTAATTTTCTGGGTTCCTCCGGGACATTTCTGGGGTGCCTACGGTACATTTCTCCGGGGTGTAAAACACTGCTTTTTGAGCCCATTTCGCCGCAAGGGCTTATTTCTCTAAAATTTCCTACAAGAACACAAAATAACACAATAAGTACTTAATCGAGTCTAACAATACATAACATTGAGAACAAAATAGACACATAAATGCATCTATCAACTATGTGCATCCCTTCTTGAATATGTTTAGATGGAAGGAGAAAAAAATCAAAAATAAAATAATTTGTTCAAACTTAACTAATGAGTATTTCAGCTAATCAAGGATTTGACTCTCATACTTAGAGACCTGAAATTTGAATATTTGAACTTAAATTTATTGATTTATTGCAAAATACATATTTTTAGCTCTTTTTTCCTAAACGCTCCCGGTATCTAATATTGTACCCATGTGTATACCTTTTGGTATGCAAAATTTTTCGAGCATTTTTAGCATTGCAACCAACCACTGTGAGATATGAACGACATCATTTCAATCTCACGATATTGGACTAGGTTTTCATTTAAAAGATATTATTCCAAGTCATATAATAATTAACTAATTTAAAATTATATAATTTGCTTTTGCTTTGCTGATAATCCATGTAGGATTATAACACTCAGACATCCAACTCACTGCTACTATGTTTAAAATGGTTGGTTGTGATGTTATTACATCAAAAATACACGAGCAATATATGAGTAAAACGGATTTCTTTTTGTATTAGATCTTAGAGATTTAAATGGCTTCAATAGGGTAAAATCCTTTGTATTTCCGTCAATTCTTAAAAACCTACCTAAAAACTCGCCGTTTCGAGTATGATTGAAATGTACCAGTGGGCACTGGGAATGCGTATCACGGACAAACCAATTTCACCCTTAGTTATGCCAGCGAACATTATCTTATACGGGTGGACTCTAAAATATTTCCACAAATTCATGTTCTATTAAATTTAACTGTGACAACATTTGGTTGTAATGTTGTTACATCAAAAATATACAAGCAAAAACAAATTTCCTTTTGTATTAGATCTTGGAGATTTGAATGGCTTCAATAGGGTAGAATTCTTTGTATTTTAAAATAGTTTCCGTCAATTCTTAACGACCTACCTAAACACACGGTTTCGAGTATGATTGACATGTACTAGTGGGCACTGGGAATGCGTATTAAGGACAAACCAATTTCATCCTTAGCTATGCCAACGAACATTATTTTATACGAGTGGAAATATTTGCGCCGATTCCTGTTCTATCAAATTTAACTGTGACAACGCTCGTTTGTGGATTTCCTTCCTCTATCTCCCACCTTCCAGCTTCATTTCATTCTTTTTTCCGTGTTTGTCGAAGGCGCCCTTAGACCTCTAACTTCACTTAACATGGCTGAGAGATCACCCAACTTGGTTAAGAGCAGACACTACAAATCACCGTCCAGTGACTACACAAAAACAACAATAACTAGACGGTGATGTGATGGACTCAGTTCAGCTATGTACGGGAGTAATGGGAGGTCATAGTGTCATACCACGTACATATGCAAGAAATAATAACTTATACTATTAATAAATGATAGGAGTCTTTATCATTGCCATCTATGATCATACAGCGATTGATTTAAACCCTTTAACCGAATCTTAGGACATCAGGAGGCCAATCTTCTTGCTTGTCTACTGGTGTCCGTGTCATATATCTTCGCCCATTTATGGAAGCCCATTCAAAATTACCTCAAAAGATGCTAGAACAATAAGGGAGATGCTAGAAAAAAGGATAGTCGGCTTACAAGATCATGTAATTAAGGTAAACAAATATTATCTAGTCAAGTTAATTATCTTCTAGGGTTATTGATTTATCTTATTGTCACTATAAATAAGAATCCTCTAATGTAAATGTAATTATCTCAGTGATGGCTAATGATCAATAATATTATCACCCTACGGGGTTTCATAGTGGGCGTAGGTCAAGTGACCGAACCACTTTAATCTTTTGTGTCTTTTCTATTTCCCTCTGGTTCTACCATTCATATTTTATGATGGTACAGAGTAGGAAAAGATCATGATCAAAATTTCTTCCGCTTTCTAGTTTTTTTTTCCTACCCTATTCGTGCTAGTAATAATGTTCTTCATACTGAACTAGTATTTGCTTTTGCAGCTCTTCTTTATATGTTCAATCGATATATGTCTTAGTCGATTTCTATTTTGGTGTTTTGAACACGTACACTTTCACTAAAGGTGAAGTTCCAAGCAAAATCCTATATCTCTTGGTTTTCTAATTGATTTATGTCCTACGAAATCTTTACCAAATCTATCATTTTTGAGATTTTGTTTTTCTTTTGCATCAGAATCTTACTTCTATATCACAGGACTTCGGTTTACCTGTTTTTATGACCATTGTCATTTTTTTTATTACCTATGATTTTGATTAATCATTTGATTTTTTGAGGATATCATCCCTATCTCGTCATTTGTTCATTACCTCAAAAGATATTTCTGGTTCTAATTATTTTCATCTCTCGAAAACTTGAACTTTTCCAATCTTATTCCTATATTTGTTATTTTATTCAGTTAAGGAATTTTTCTTGACGTCTATCCCTACACAACTACACCAGTTGTTGGTAATAGGTAATCAATGAGTTAGGCAATTTTTCAAACTCACTCTCTTTCTGAACATCTTTTATTTCCCTAAATTCATGTTTTGTTCCTCCATGATATTCATGTTTGGATATTTCCATTATTTCTATCTTAATTTTACAAGCTGAATCATTGGTTGGGTTCAAACAATCAATTCTGAATCTAATTCATTGATATAGATGAGTCACGCATTCATTTATTTCTCTGACTTGTCAAATACACAAGCATGTCAGATGTATATTTTCATTATGGCATCGATTTGGTGCAGTACTGTGGTTAATGATTGTTTTACAAGTTCTTGATGTTCTTGGATTTTAACATACAAGGATCTGCTGACTCCTTGATTGATTTGTGGTTTATGGCTGCAAATATATACTATCATGCTCTTAGAAAGTATGATGATAAAAGATATGATTTCTTTCTCTCTTGCTATCTCCATAAAGAGCCTTGGTTAATTTGTAGCTTGTTTGGCCATTAATTTATGGCACAACTTAAAACTTATAGAATTTTGTTTTTAGCTTTTCGCTAGAATCATTTCTAATTTTCTTTTGGGCACTGCTATTCATCACTTTAAATGTGATTTTGTGTCAGTACTCCCATTCAACCATGAAAATCGTCATTCCTTTCGCATCCACTGTTGATGCACATAAAGACTGACTCACATTTGCTTGAAGACAAAACGACAACAATATTGGAATTCTGTTTACAAAGTTGAGGTGTTAGGCAACACGGTTCAGAAGATTTTACTCAAGTTTGTGATGTTGTTCAACTTACATGATTGAAGAGTGGTATGTTTTCATTTGCTACTTCATCTGTTTATGGGTGTCGTTCAAGATTGGCTCCTTTATACGAAGTTCAAGTTGTACTCTTCAAAAAAATTCGTGTTCAACTTGAGGGGGTGTCAGAGTATATTACCCTACATAAGTAGCCGAGGTAATAGTGCAATGGACCGAGGAAACCGTGCAGTCAAAGGAGATGCTAGAAAAGAGGATAGTCGGCTTACAAGATCCTACAATTAATCTAAACAAGTATTATCTAGTCAAGTTAATTATCTTCTAGGGATATTGATTTATCCTATTGTCACTATAAATAGGAATCCTCTAATGTAAATGTAATTATCTCAGTGATGGTTGATGATCAATAATATTATCACCCTACGGGGTTTCATAGTGGACGTAGGTCAAGTGATCGAACCACTTTAATCTTTCGTGTATTTTCTATTTCCCTCTGGTTCTACCATTAATATTTTATGATGATTACAAGTGTTTTCTTATAATAATTTTTTTATTCATCAAAAAAAAATATTTAATCGTTAATCACGGTTGTAAGGCAGAATACGTTATTTCCCATCCCTAAATCCCATCCAAAGTATTCAAATCAATTTTTGTATAACTCTTTTTAGGTTAGATATATAAAAGACACTGTATCATAACCTTCATCTTCGGAAACCTCCGTCTTCATTCTTCTTCTTCGTCTTCTTCTTCTCTTCATTCATCACGATGCCGTCTATATATTACCATTGATATCCAATATTGTTCCATAAACATGGTTTAATGAAGACTTGGTACCCGATATAAGAAACCCAAAACTACAGTTTGATCACACATTGGGTTACCATTTAAATCAGGTTTTCAAAAGATATTTAGATTCAGTTACCCTCAAATCTAATAATTTTATGCTAGTTTTTTTTTTTTTTTTTTTTTTTTTTTGCATACTATTATACTACACAATACGTAAGGGAATACAAATAAGTTTTGGAATTCGATCTCACATTTTTTTCTTGTTTTTTATCACTTTCAATGCCAACGATTAGTTCTTATCTTGTGCATGAATGCACAAGATAACAAAAACCATTACTTTATATAAGTATCTTTTTTTTTTCTTTTAAAACATGTATCTTCGCATTTAAGTCGAAATGTATTAGTTTTGTGACGTATATGTTTTTACTTTTTGATTATGCACTATTGGGATTAACTCTCATGAATAGACCTTTCCAGTTAGATCCTGGACTAGACCCACTGTGACGATCTGGAAAATTCGCCTCCAGTGTCGCACTGCGTTAGCCGGAACTCCCCGATACCCCATTCTAAGGCAATGACCGGACCGTAAAACTTCACTTCTCACTTGGAAAATGCATGTTGATTTTCCTTCTCAAATATGATTTGCAAGCATGATGCTTTAAACGTAGTATTCATACGTAGCTTCACAGTATTCCAACTTACCCTTGTTCTGCATATGGTACATAGTGTTGAAGGCCAATGGTGATGCATTTTGCATGCATCTCGCAAGTGTTGTCCATGCCTTGGACTTGCACCTAAGCCATTGCAAGCCTATTTCATCTTCTTCACTTCCCTTCGATATTGAGTTAGATTCATGCATTGATCTTCCTCGTGCCAAGGGCGCATCACCAAGCTCATGCCATCGTTGCCTTACATCATCCTTGTGATGTAAGTGGCTTATGCAAGCTCCCCTAACTTGCATACCGATTAGCTTTTTTTTCCGACCATGCCCAATTCGCAATTGGCGCATAAATATATCGCATAACTTCATAAGAAGTATGAGCATCTAGACAATAGACTACAACTACCTCATCAAATAAGGTAACAATCATCTCTTATATCGCATACCGACCCAAATAATATGAATTTACAAAATATCGCAATCACCTCTCAATTAGATGGTATGAGCGACAAAGTGTTGGACCACAGATGTTGCAGCACATTTTAGTTGCCTACCTACCCAACCTGTTACATGAAGGGATAAGGCACATACCATAGTTCATCGACGTCGGAAATAGCAACCAAAACCAACTCGTGTTGCAAGGCCAAAGGCCAAGCAAAACCTAATATTTGTAGATCACGAAATTTTTCCTTTTAAAATTAAATCCATAAAGACCTGAATGGATTAAAATTTAAAATTCAGACACTTTCCAGTTATGGAGTAAAAATCGTAAAAGTGAAGGATCTTTTCACTGCTTCTGCACTGAAGCTAATGGACCGAGGGTAAGTTTAAAAGAAAAGATGGTTAATTCTATTATTCTAAAGTCTATCGGGGTAATCATATATAGTTTACTGAAGTTTACACATAACCTCAATTGGATTACTAAGAAAAAAATTTATTATCTATTTGACAGGAGGAGAAGATGGTTTAACACTACATGAAGAAAAAAAACGACTGCAAAACAAAATAAAATTAAGTTAGAGGACATAATCTAGTTAGGTGATAATTTTGGAAATTTGAAAAAAAAAGAGGTATTTCATTTAAGTGTGGATTGTATTTGGTTACTGTCTTTCAGGGATCACTGTTGCAAGCTCATTTTATACTTCTATAACTAATACTTCAAATGTCCACTCAACAAAATTAGATGAGCTACATGGAGTTAGGATGGTGGACCTAAAACTTACTCATACCGTAGGACCTCTATATAAGAATAGCCTCGAGACCATAAAAAAAATATTCATTTTAGAGATTATTCTTATATAGAGACAATTTTTACAAAGATTAAGTCAAGTTGAAACCAATATTTTTTATTCATCTACAGAGTTTATTGTTTTCTAGAGTATTCTTATATGGAGGTTTTATTTAGTTGGAGAGTGATATTCTCTTTAACTGAGAAAATTATCAGCTTACACGATTTTGATGGTTTTAACACGTTCAATGCTTGGTGGAAAATGTCAAATTTTATATTTTCCGTATTAGGAATTTCTAGTGTTGTTTTCTCCCTAGAGGTTGTAATTTCAGTGCTATCACCCAGCTGCTTGGGGAAAGAAAAAGTAATTGTGATATATTTTAAACTTCCTTTCTGCTCCATGTTATTATGTTGTTTAGCTTCCCGAAGGATTTAGAGGCTTATATTGATGATGAAATAACATGATGATGTTTTAAGTTTGCTTAAAAAACAAACCAAACACAAAAATAAGAAGAATACTCGTGTGACTAGAGCTCATGTAGTTTCATTTGGTGTTACAAATCTCTCCTCCTTTAAAACACTAAGTCATATGAGCTCCCACGTCGCACGGTGAATGTAACATCCCTCTCAAATTAAATGAGATAAAAACTTTGAATTAGAGCAATTCTGGAGAGGACAAGTGGCGAGACTCTATTGGTCGGAGCATTAAAATTTGAATTACACCCCGTTTACACCATGTATTTAACTGGCTGTTAGTAACACCGTTAGCAAAAACGTGGGTGTACAACACTTATGTGTGGATTTAGACCTAATTAATTATTTACACTTGGTTTACACTAAATACTTAACTCGACGTTACTAATGCCAGTTAGGTGGACAATACTTCCTTAAAAATTTAACCCTAACTGAGATACCAGTTTCATATTCTTATTCGCGTACGCTGCAGGTTTTTTTAAAGCTTCTCAGTTTTGGTTATCTTCTTCAATGAAAAGCGGTTATGAAGAAGATAGCAGTTAACAACTAATCTGAAATCGAGAATCTGCAGTGATGGTTGTATCTGGGTCTTACTGGGTTCGATTTGAGATGGAAATTTCGGTTCGCGGCAGATTTGAGAGATGATGGTGAACTGTTTGATGAAGATTAACGAAGAAATTAGAGATTTGAGAGGGGTTTTACTTGAATTTGTTACAGGAAGTTGTTGCTTAGGAAGAAGATGTTTGTCTGCTGCAATTGGTATTAGGGTTTGATTTTGGAAACCCCTCTAAACTCTACTGTGATTTGTTTTACAGGGGAATTGACAGGGTTTTTTTTTTTTTTTTTTTGATTTAGGAAGCAAATTAAAATCACAAAAACCAAGCTTGATCAAGGTATGTAAGCTTACTGAGATTACTCTTACTGATAGATTAAATACGGCTTAAATAGTTGTAGTTATCTTGGTTCTTAATCTTTTTAACAATGGTTGCCATGATTACTACTATCCATCAGTTTGTAAAAAGGCCCGAGTGAATGACCAGTTTAGCTGCTCCTATTGTTCAGTCACTGAACCGAGCTCTCTTTTTTGTGAGGTCACCAATTTGTTTGCCCGGTTTGCTTGAATCTCCACCAACAAAACAGGTGACTGAGTCCATATACATTTCTATTTTTTGTTTTACTAACCTAAAAATTGAATGTACAAGGAATAGAAGTTTGTTAACTCTAGGTAAGCAGTGAGACTTATATGCAGTGGTGAGAACCATTATGATCTACTTTGAGAGAATTTATTAGATGTATTCAGAAGTTGTCGAGACTTTTTCAGGTTGTATGTGTTAATTGATGATTTCTTCGGGATTCTAGAAACAAGATCTGTGTTTGGTTGGAGTAAGCCTGTTGAGGTAAGTTAATTATGTGATTTTAAGGATTTAGGCTATTAGATACATGTCATCTCAAGCATTTGCTTTTAGTGCACCATCATTTTCTGGCCGTCCACTCGAATTGTTATTTATCTGATTAAGCATTGTATTGTCTCCTTTTGTGTTATGGTTGTTGTAAAAATATATGCACGAGATATGATTGGTCCAAAATGCACAATTAGTTAGCTTACCAAAGCTCCCTATACAGGACTTATAAGCATGGATTTGATCGTCCAGAGGTGTTTTCAAAAGTCAACAACCTTCTTCGCTAGGATCGAAGGGTTCTGTCAATTTAATTGTTCGGTACGCAAATGTAGTAGTTCGACATATATATACTGGAGTGAACTTGGGGAGTTCGGGAGGTAAGAGTTTGTTACCCGTAGCAAGTATACATAACCTGACGTCTCTCAATTTGTTATCAGTACCTACAGTCCATTGCTTGTTGCAATAAGTATATGTAACTCTTGATGCGCGCTTTATCCTTTTAGTCCTTCGTGAACCTCCGCCAAATCCACTGACATTGTATGTTGCACAAACCCATAGAGTAAATCTACCAAAACAATCATCTATGTCTTGGAAAATTCTGGGGAAGTAAATGATAGTGCCGCAGAGCATGCTATGCGATGTCTACCGAGAAGAGAACAAAGAAAGAGCAAACAAACTCTTTATACAATTTATCGGCGTTAATAGTTTGTATCTATGCTAATGTTTAGGACTTCGTTCTATCTATTTTCATCAGCCTTTGTTTTTATCAGACTTTTGTATTCTAATTTTTCGAGTTTGTTGGTGAAGGATGTTTATAACACCATGATAACATCATACTGTTTTGGTGAACAGTAAGATGACATAATTATAAGATCTACCGTAATGTATCCTCAACAGGCATAAATAATATTCCCTATGTTATTTTTTAATAGGCCAGTTTCTATAAATAAATATTTCAAAAAAATATATCAGTTTCCTGAAAGTCAGATGTTACTTTATTTTTCTGGGACCACTTTTCTTTTAACTTCTTTTGATGACAAGTGTTATGTGGACCATTTCACTTATTTCTTTGGCTGATAAGTGTCATGGGGACCATTTCACTTCACTTCTTTTATTGACAAGTGTCTAGAGGACCACTTTCAATAATTAGTTCTCTTAATTTCCTTAATTTTCTCAAAAAAAGAAATTGGTCTATTAAAAAGTAACGGAGGGAGTAGACAATAAGGGTCGTAAGTTCTTTTGTGGGCTTCCCATATAGTGTTGCATTTTGATTCTACTATGCATGCCTTCGCGAATAATCATTGACCATACCTATATATGATCGTTTAGGTAATTCTCTTTTAGAGAGAAGTCTTTGCGGTTTGCGTTTACCCTTTGTTCAGTGATTTTTTTTCCTTCATACAGTAACATTTATATCTTTCGTATGGATGCCATGACAAGAGAAAGAACACCCCAAATCAAAAATGCATGGGGGCAGGGCGAGGCGAAGCCGAGCCACACCAAATCAGAAATCCTAAGCATGTATTGGGATGGGGAATGCGAAGCCGAGCCGCACCAAATAAAAAATCCTAAGCATGCATTCGCCTCGCCACACCAAAACAAAAATCCTATGCATGTATCGGGACGAGGCGAGCCCAAGCCGAGCCAAGCATGCATTTGGACGGGAAGAGGTCAAGCCGAACCAAGCATGCATTGGGACGGAGAGAGACGAAACTGAGCCTCACCAAATCAAAAATCCTAAGCATGTATTGGGACAGGGCTAGGCGAAGCGGAGACATACCAAACAAAATACACGCGGAGCGAGGCGAAGCAACATCACATCAAACCAAAACACATGATTAGTAAAAAATGATGGTAGATGATTTTCGGATCCGCCCGATGCGTAGCACAACACGGGAACAAAATCTAGTTTAGTAAAAGCCCACAACCCCCTTACTCTCACAAGCGAAGTGGTACGGATAATTTCCCATCGAACCCATATTTTACCACAAACGTGGGTCCCGTGAAAAAGGACATTCATAAATGTACTTTCGGTACGAAACAAAAACAGTACATTCTTTTTCGAGTACAAGGGGGAGGCACGAGTCGCCGCAAGAGAAAGGGGGCGGTGCAGGTGCTGATGCGGAATACGCGTTGAAATTTAAAGCTGTCTCTCACTCTTTCAAGTCTTAATGCCTAGCCGTACTACTACTGCTGCACCAGTTTTTTTTCCGTAATGTGAAGACTGAAGAATCAGATCCGAAATTTCTCTCTCTTTTCTAGAAACCAAAATAACAGTATCTTACTAGTACAGCTGCTAGCTTTTATTAATCATTAATCTCTACTCCCTCGTTTCTCTTGGTGGGTGTGCTAATGTCTGCTATCCAGCTGGTTCGTTGACGGTTAAGGAGTCTTATGCTACTTCACACTAGCTTATTAACGGTGGAGGCCACTGCTATCGATCTAAAATCAATACTTAAAAAAATAAAAAGAATATAATCAAAAGATTAGTTCGGGAGATGCATAGGGTAATATCCGATACGATTTTTGTCAGTTCCGGTTGTGTTACATGATGTTGTATGTGATGGAAGATATATTCACCATAGCCAGAATGAAGGATGGGACCATTGAACCACTAGGAATCTTACTAAGCAAAAAAGGATACGATGCCTTACTCGGCGACGTTTTAGGGATATGTTCATTTATAGGTAGTACACATGGTAGATAGTGAAGACGTAGAATGACCCAAAGCGACTCATCTAATATAGCAAATTAATTATTGGTACGATCCAATCCCATCTCATTTTTGGTTTGGTACGTAAATGCGTAGGACCTGTACGACTAATTGCTAGCATGATAATTAACCACGTAAATAATTGTGGAAGTGACACGCTAACAGTGATGATGAGAACATGATCATAGGGTACGGTATAAAGTACCTATCTGTTCTTGCATGGAGATTCTGAAAGACAGTTGTAAGTAACGATGTTTTGTCTGTTTCACTTATATTCTTTCAAAAACTCACAGCTGAAAAGGTGGTGCATTGACTATTAATGCCTTAATTTAGAAATGATGCTAAACTTTTAGGGCTTGCAATATTGAAAAGACTGCACTAAACAACGAATCAAAAGTCTAAACGCGCGTGTTTTGAGCATGGCGGCAGTGCTCTAGAACTCGACTTTTAATGCCAACTAAACCGATCTAAAAATACACATGTAAATCCACCTGGCCTATGGTCCCTTATGATAAAACTGCCCAATCCAATGGCCAATTCTATTATTTTATGTAGGACTCTGCAGATAAGGTTTTTGAAACATAGGGTATGACGTATGAGGTGGTGTGGAAAGGCCAACTAAACGTTGAATTCTCCGAGTTAAAAAGCTAGAGCATCACCGAGTGAAACGCAGTGTCCTTAAACTTGAACTTAAGTAAACTACTAGTAAGTAAACTTGAACTTGACTTTGAATCGACTTTGATTCCACTCAAAATGGGAAGGCAGTTGAAATATAGCTTTCTCAGTATGTACACGTCGAATCCGTTTGACAATTGAACCATTATAGTAGTTCCGAGTATCAGTAATATTCAGCAAAACTTTTCAAAAAAAATAAAAAAAGTAATATTCAGCAAGCTGAAGTCCGGGCTATGTTAGAAGCTATGCAAATAGCAGCATCAAATGATTGGGTTAATGTCATTTTTGAAACAGACAATCTGAGTGTCAGTAACTTTTTACAGCATCAAACTAGTCTCTGTCAGTGGCAATGTTTACCTCTTCTTAGAAGTTATGTTACTATATGTAATAATCATCATGTGTGGTCTTGTGAGTTTGTTTACAGGTCTTGTAATAAAGCTGCAGATGCTTTAGCAAAGGCAGCTCGTAAACATAATTTATGTGGGGATTGGTGGGGTTATCCTCCTGACTTAGTAATTCCTTACATAAATCATGATGTAAGAAATATGTTTCTGTAATATATAGCTTGCCCTTTGATTAAAAAATAAAATAAAATTATAGTAGTTCCGAGTCTTGATGAACTATTTCAAAATTTTACTATGTAATTTGCTAGATCGGTATATCAAGTAACTCATGCCACCTCAACTGATCCTGAAAAGAAAAAAAATGTCTTGTGCTTCTTTGTAAAACTAGGTCCAAGAATCCAAGGTGGTGCCACCTCAACTGGTTTCAGACGACGTTAGAGATTCTCGGGTTCAATTTTATGCATAACCGTAAATTTGACATATTCATTTGATTGGTTGATTAGTCAATTGATAACCCCATTACCAACTATGTTTAGAATCTCAACCTTCATTCTATAACTTTGTAAAAATCAGTGACGGAGATATTGAAATGTTGTATGCACACTCGTTACAAAATATTCACAAAATTGAACTCGAGAATCTCTAATTCATAGTTGAAGAGGGTCTTAATTCCTGAATATGATTTAGGATTTAATGTTTCTAAAAATCTATCTCTAATAATAGGGATTTTAAGTTTAGAAACGATGAAATAGACGAGAATAATTTTTTTCTAATGAGAATTACATTTCAAAAACACCATGATACAAGATAATTAAGACTCAAATACAACGACATCAATTGCTAGTAAAATCGCAAAGAGAAACGTCAATGAACCATAGAGATATCCATTTTATGTATAAGTAGTAGTGAGGAAATCATAGCCTAAGAGCTTTTTCAGTAGCTAGCTTCGCAGACTAAAAATGTTGCACTATATATATGATACTTGGAAAATATTTTTAACAACATCTCTTGGTGAACCTTCCATTCTAGAGGTTCATCAAGATGATGTTTTTCCATCGTAATCACACTTGTACTAATAAAATAGTTCAGATATATTTGAAAATAACAATTTGAATTAATTATACAATGACAAAAATGGGAAGAAGAGATAACTAAATTCGTGGGTTGATGATGCAAAGTTTTCTGCTCCCAAGTATCTAGGAGTTCACATCACCGTATAACTAAGAGGATGTCTTCTTAGTAATGTCACATATATACGAAACAACCATATTGATTATCATTAGAGAAGCTTCAAATAAGACTTTTTCTTAGACCTCCAACAAATTCCACGTCATCTTTCTTATTTACTGTAAATATGATTTAGAATTTAATAAATATATTTAATATTTTTTTTGTTTATCCGTATATGATTTCTTTTTGTTTGGAATAATCACCCTAACCATTGGAGATGATTTCCGCCTCTAAATGACAAAATAGTATCACAGATGAATAAGGTCGTATAAAGGCCTCTATATAGGATTTTCCTGAAAAACTATCGAAGATGTTTTTCAGACTCCAAAGGTTTTGAATAAACAAGTCAAATTTCAATTTGTTTTGCTCGATAATAATTTATGGTTAAAATAAAGTAAAAACAACAATCAAATTACAAAATACCTTAGCTTAGAAAGCTAACCCAAAAAGAATAAAAAGATCCAAATCCAGTCCATCCTTACAATACAGATATACAAACTTAATTAGTATGGATCGAAAACCTTATTTTCCAGTTATTGATCATATCGACCATGATAATCCCCTTTAGAGACTCCTTAATTGCAAGGTATTTGATGAAGAGTTTGGACCTTAATATTCTATGAGATTTTCAACTAATCTTTCTTTCAATTGAAACACCGAGTATATCTTTCCTTCCAAAGTAAGCGAGTGATGCTACAAAGTAATATATACCACGAACCTTTTCCCATACTTGTAAAAATAAAATCTTCATATGGATTAACCAATAAAGTGAAAAATCAAATCACGTAAACTTTATATTGCTATATGAAAGTGTAACTATTTGTAGTATGTGCCTCTGTTGATGGTGGATTTTCGACAAAGGTTAAAATCATAAAATCATGATACTGCATGTTTCTGACCCGGCTTCAGGAACGCATGTGACGATTCATGTTTTACGATCCGTGAATCGTTTCACGATCTCTTACTGAGTGAGTGTTCCTCTCAGAGCCATGATGAATATGTTTCTCGAAAGGCCTCCCCAGCTGAGCGTTCAATGCTGCACATTTCATCATGCCCTCTATGTAGAATAAAATGATTGGGCGGTCCTTTGGACGTAATTGTTTGTCAGAGGGCTTAACGCCTTCAGGACGTCGACATTACACGTTGTTCCCTGACTACATAGAGAGACGCGCCTCTACATAGAATAATGTTTGGGCGATTCTCTAGACATAATTGTTTGTAATAGGTCTTAACGCCTTCAGGACGTCGACGATACTCGTTTTCCCTGACTATATAGAGAGACCGTGTATAGATTCAGGCGGTTCTCTAGACATAATTGTTTGTTAGAGGGCTAAACGCCTTCAGGACGTCGACGCTGCACGTTGTTCCCTGACTATGCACCCTTCCAGAACGAGTATGATGCTTCAACAATCTCATATCTCGATTCTGCAAATATATTGATTCTACCGTGACATTCATCCACTGAGTTCCTATAAAATAATCTATTATATCTCATTACTGCGTTCCCTGAATTCCCCGGCTGGATTCATGGATTAATAATAGATGCACAATTCATAATTATTACTTCGTTTCATGAATCATTCTCCGCTAAATTTCATGAATTAGTAATAATTACTCAACAATCGGGCATCTGGACTATCACCGAGTAAGCCCCAATAAAATGGTGCAAGTGTACTCAACGACGATGATGCACGAACGAGCACCCATATGCACGAACGAGCATTCGAAAATATGGACAAACGAGGAATCCTACACAAAACAGAAGAGAGGAAATAATAATAAAAAATAAAAGAGGCGTCTAGGGATCGGGCCCACCGGCAGGCCCGTCCCCCACGCCTCTTCCTTTATTTTTCCTTATTTTATTATTTTCATAATCTCATGAAGACTCCTTCATTCGAGCAACTTTTCTTGTTTGAACAAAACTCACGGTTTCTCCATATTTTCACGGTTTCATGAAAAATAATAAAAAAATAAGGGAAAGTGTCATGGGACCGGGGTACCTAGACGGTCGGCTATGCCCTAGCGGTGGCCGGTCCCACACCTTGTAATCCCTTGTTTTCATTATTATTTCCCTCATCTCATGAGACTCCTCCGTTTGAGCAAAAACCCTGTTTTTTCATATTTTCTCAAATATTGCTCAAACCATGAAAAAGCCAAAAAGTCAAATGGTCACATGACCAACTAGGCTATTCACGAAAATATTAAATTATTATTATTATTTTAATATTCTCAAAATACTGATCAAACGAGCAAGGTTCTACTTGCTCATTCGAGCAAAATTCGGAATTTCAGTCAAAGATCAAACTCTTCTGAAAATCCAAAAAATTGCTCAAACGCACACCAGAAAATACCAAAACTCTCAGGACTGAGACACATACATTATAGTGACACGTGCATGCCTTCTTGACCGACCAAGGCCGGCCCTAAGGCTTGCAAGGAGACGGTCCCACACATCTTTATAATTCTAACCTAATTTGCTCAATTGCTCATATTGGGTCCAAACTCTTTCCAACCAACTTGGAATTTGTTCAATCGACCGTCAGCTGGTCCCACACCACCAAGGGCCGGTTTTATGCTCCCTTGGACGGTCCCTCGATTCCCCATAATTAGGTTTTATCACCTAATGCTCAAACGAGCACTATTCTAATAAGTGATCAAACCAGCATTTAATCATCCTTTCACCAACCAGCCAACAAAGGACTCTGGTGCACGCTCATTCGAGCACTTGGGAACCACATGGTCATCCATCATCCTATGTGGTCGGTCCCTCCTTCACTCAGTGACCTATTTTCAGTAATTCAGCAATTGACGAACAATTGATCAAAAATTACAGTTTAGAACAAATGCTCTGCAAATCATGATTTTGAGCAGTTTCAAACACTAATAAATTTATGTTGATCCAAGCAATCAACATCTGGATTAATTATATAATATTTGGTAGGCTATCAATATTTTAATTAATATTTTATTGGGTCACGTTACGAATAATTCATCGAATTGAGCAATACTTGCTAGGTTGCTCGAATATTGATCCAACTATCAATATTCAATAATTTATCGAATTGAGCAATACTTTCTCGGTTGCACGAATATTGATCCAACTATCAATATTCAGTAATTTATCGAATTGAGCAATACTTGCTCAGTTGCTCGAATATTTATCCAACTATCAATATTCAGTAATTTATCGAATTCAGCAATACTTGCTCAGTTGCTCGAATATTGATCCAACTATCAATATTCAGTAATTTATCGAATTGAGCAATACTTGCTCGGTTGCTCGAAGATCCAACTATCAATATTCAGTAAATTGTCAGAATTGAGCAATACTTGCTCAGTTGCTCGAATATTGATCCAACTATCAATATTCAGTAATTCGTCGAATTGAGCAACACTTGCTCAGTTGCTCGAATATTAATCCAACTATCAATATTCAGTAATTTGTCGAGTTTACGATATTTGCTCAGACGAGCAATATCAACATCGTTTAATCCATGAATCACTGAGCATTTTGATAGACGCATTTATGTGTCTATTTTGTTCTCAATATTCTGTATTGTTAGACTCGATTAAGTACTTATTGTGTTATTTTGTGTTTTTGTAGATGTTTTTAGAGAAATAAGCCTTTGCGGCGAAATGAGCTCAAAAAAGTGATGATTTACACCCCGGAGAAAAGTACTAAAGGCACCCCAGAAATGCACCGGAAGCGTCCCAGAAATGTACCGGAGGAACCCAGAAAAATTACTATTTCCACCCCAAAATTACTATTTCCACCCCAATTGCTAAAGGGACACCCGTACAGGATTAGGGGGAGGACACTTTTCTTCTCATAATTCAAATTTCATTTTTGGCGGGAAAATATATTCTCTCTCTGGCAGATTTTCAATCAACAAAATGAAGGTGTTGTGGTGCGATTCAATGGCTAAAAATTGGTAGGAAGATGTGATATAGCTTAAGGAATACAGTATGTGTGTCAGAATCGATCGAATTTGGCTAGAATCGGCTAAACAAGTCATCATCAGAGAACATGGCAGTCACGGGTTTGAGAGGATTTTTTGAGGGATTCGGACGTGTTATGATGATGCATGGAGGACTCTAGCACACTTTTGGACCGTGTAGAAGCTAAATAAGGGAGTATCAGAGGCTGTTTACGCGTGGAGAATCATTTCAGGGAAGAAAATATTCGGAAAATATTTTCTTTAAACACCGAGTAATGAAGATTATATGGAGTAATTGAGGGAGATTCAACGAGCTGTAGGTGTATAAATATGTTCCCTGGGAGTACTAGAGAGGCTGTCGAGAGTTGGGAGAAGAGAGGAGAGCCACAGACGCAGAAATCAAGAGTTGATCAAACTCTGCTGCTGCTGATGAAGAACACCAAGAACACGAAGAACGGACTCGCAGCAGCAGTCGTTTATCAACAGTGAAAATGACTCACATCCGTGGGTCGTAGGTGTGGGTCTTAGCATTTCAGCGACAACAGCACCTCAGCTTTGTCGTTAATTTGGACGCCTTCTGTGGGTCGCAGAATCCTGTTTTAGAACATTTACTTATCTTTCTCTTTATTGTAAACATCAATTGAGCTTAATAAAATATTTTGAGAGGTTTTCCAACATGATGAGTTAATTCCCTCGTAACCAAGGCAATGGAGGAAGCTATTCACGCAACATAAATGGGTAACTATTTCATTTAATTATATAATTCACCTAATCGCTGCTTTTGCAGAGTTTTAAATTGTTTGAATGATTGTCTTAATTATTTGTTATTCAGTTTGATAGGTTATTCTTGGTTTAATCTCTTGATAATCTATGCTTAAGGTTTACAAATAATGTTTGAGAATTTGTATGATTGATAGTGAATTAAAGATAAAAGAGGACTTAAGAATTGAATAGAGTTTTGAAATATTTATCATTCAATCTTGCGTAGTAGTGGAATCTAGTGTCTTGGTTACCTCTCGCCCAAAATTGTTAATATTTTGTATATATTTTTATAAGTCTAAAAAAATCCTTTACCTTCACAAGTCTTAGAGTTCGAACCTTTATTACTACAACCCCCATTAAATCTTTAATCATTTTGGCGCCGCCGACGCGGATTTGTGCTTAGGTAGAATTTTTTTTTTTTAGGTTTACTATTTTTTTTTAGAATTATTTGTTCCTTTTTACTTTGTCTTTTTGTCTTTGATTTACAGGTTCGAAGTGGAGCACTAAGGACTTGGAGAGGAAAAAGCTTAAAGCGAAAAGCGAAAAGAGAAGAAAAAAGGACAATTTTAGGATTTAATTTTTAATTTTTTTTTTAGAGTGTGTGAGGAAAACTGTAATTTTTTTTATTTTGGACTTTCTTTTTTATTTGGACTTTATTCTGGACTTTGGACATTATTTTTAAAACCCTACGGAAGGGTTATAAATTAAAAAAAAAAAATTAAATACAAACTGTTTGCAGGGAAGGACGACGATTACTATATCGTCTCGGCCCCTCGGGTTCGCACACGGCATAGGAGTCGTGGCCCGAGTCGACGACAACGGTTCATCGCCCGTCTGGTACGGGAGGTAAGTCCAATCGAAACACCCGCGAATCTCCTGCAAGCGGGTTACTGTCTGCCTTAAGGTGATAATTGTTTGAGGACGAACCGGACTGTCTTTATTTTCCTAGTAAAGGGCAAGGCCTGGCCTAAACAAGATAAGGGTTCGGATTTCATCACCGTTCTCTTCTTGCCCGCCTTAGGAAAACGAAACCGAACGCGAACCTAAGCTTTAAAATTTGGAATAGAACGAGACCGATAGGGTAACGAGCTTAATAGGAAACTCGTTCGAAAAATATTGGTTGCTCTTTAAGCAAACTCCAAAGTTCATGATGGTTTCTGTGAGTTGAATGCGTGACTGCGCCGCCTTGTGATAGCGGTGAGGCCTTGGGTATCAAAGCTCCACTGAGCTTCCCTCGCCTCAATTCAACTTACTTTGACTCGGATTGATTCCAGAGGGGTTTGCTCAAATTGCAACGAATTCCCTTTCGAAAGATAGAAGCTGGTCTAGAAACAATCTAAGTGGAGCCATCATGCTTTTTGTTTGCTAGAAATCTTTAGGTTTGTTTTGGTGGAGTCGAGTCGGCTTTGTTTGTGGTTGTGTAGAATTCCCTTGCAATTAAGAATGTCGAACTGGTATGATAGAAGCCAATACAATGAGTATCGACCTGAATTTGAATATGGACATCATCAGTTTTATGACCATGGTGGGAATAGTAGTTGGGAACGCCAACCTTTTCAAGGTTATGGTTCATACCATAGTGAGCCCAATTACTATCCACACACGAATTGGTCTTACGAGCAAGAAAATCAGGAATATTATAGTACTAGTCATGCGTTTTTGGAAAATTACTTAAAAACTAGTCCTGATTATGACATTTATAAACCTGTTCAATCTCTAGAAGAAACCTACCAACAAATTCGAAGGGAGTATGAACGTGCAGATAGTTCAAGAGAAGAGAGTACACAACGGTCTAAGATATTCAATGAGACTTGTGAACATATAAGTGTTATGCTCAGTGAAATTCAAGCACGTTTAGAGGCAGAAAATGAACAGTTAGCTAATGCTGCTCGAAATAATCTAAATTTCCAAAATAGGGTTTCTAATTCTACCCTTGATATCAATAGTGAATATTTGCCTAATTTAGAGGACGAGGTTAGAATTGGTAACACTACTTGTTTTGATAAGGTTCGATCATTTTCATGCTATTATAATGATGATGATGATGAGAATAGTAGTAATGAAGAATCTGAAATATGTAGGCATAGTGATCAGGAATCTATTAATCCAATTGAGCTTTATAGTGATTATATTATTTCTAGTTCAAATCCAAATAATTTTTATGATTATTCACCTATTCAAAAGGACGAGGATTTGATTAGGGATACCACCTTTTTAGACGATGTAGTTCATGATCCTTTAGCCTACATAGTATTGGACAATCCATTATTTGATGAACTTATTAGTGGATCGGAGGAAGTAACTATGATTAACACCTTAGTTAATGAGCCTTTACTAGAAACTTTTTCTCATAATCCTTTATATGATGGTGGTTTAGAGGAACCGGTTTATCCTGAGAATCACCCACAAGATTACAACTTAGAAAAATCAATTGCCCATTTTCAAGAATCTGATGACATAGAAATTAGGGAAGTTGTGACCAGTCTATCTAGAGACACTGAAGACTCTAAGTTTGGGGGTAATCATCATTCTCCGTGTACTTTAACTCTTAGAAAGATCCCTTACTTGGGACTTGACATCAATGCCTCAACCATCTTACAAGATTATCTTCATACTCGTTTTCCCGAACCTCATGATGTCCAGGAAGAATTTCAGTCGTTAGAAACCCATCCTCTGGTTGATGTGGTTTGCCCAGGATATGATACCCAGATTGACTTTGTTTTCCCACCAAATACTTTTCTACCAATTGTGGGAACATATAAATTTCAGATGTGTCAATTATTAAGTTTTGAGACTAAACCTAATTACTTTAGGAGATTAGGGTCGACACATCTGTTTAAGGAAGACCACCACTCTCTTTGTGGTCAACTGTGTAAGTCAAATCTGATTGACTTTAAGGATCCCCATTTATTCAGGTTGTTTTATTTTTAATTGAGTTTTTCCAGACTTTTAAACCTGAACTGTTGGATCTTAGCTATGAGGAAGTGCATCCAATGAAAATTTTCTATCAAGATCCTTTCATAGAACCTGAACCTGAACCACAATGGGACATAGGTATCTTAATCAGGAAACTAGATAAGGGTATGCAGTACATGTTCATTTTCTTGGCTTGTTGCAGATTCCTTTTACTTGTGATAGCTCTATTTGGTTTCGATAACCCACAATTATTTCGGCTATTGCTATATGATTCGAGGAGATTAAACCTTTCTTAGTCTGGCTGAAGACTTTAAACTTAGCACTT
The DNA here is from genome assembly GCF_003573695.1 of Papaver somniferum. Lineage (NCBI taxonomy): Eukaryota > Viridiplantae > Streptophyta > Magnoliopsida > Ranunculales > Papaveraceae > Papaver > Papaver somniferum. The sequence goes on along the minus strand of NC_039366.1, from coordinate 92,201,288 downwards.
CTTGGGAGGTAACCCAATCTCACGCAACACGGTAATATCCTTCAATAAATCTTTTACTTCAAATAGTAACCGTTTCTCCTTGTTCATGTTTTTAATTTTATCTTTAGAACATTGAGGACAATGTTAGATTTAAGTTTGGGGGTATGGGGAGAAACTTTTTAGTTGCGTAATAAATAAACTCCAGAGCCTAGAAATTTACGCCTATTAAGGATAGCACTAACCAATCTAAGTGGATGGAAACATTTTTGTTTTAGGAGTTGAGGGACCAATCTGACTAGATGGAAACATCTATAGAGTCTATTCATAAAAGCACAGAGCTCAGGTGTTAGAAATAACATGATAGTTTCGCCATATCTCGTCGAGTCCTTTTCACTTTCTATTTTTAGTTTTCTTTTATTTCAAGTGATTTGGTGGGGCACACGATTCAAGTTGTTACCTTTGCTAGGGTGAAATAGAGTGACTGAGTTACCTTTTCAAAAAAAAAAAAAAAAAAAAAATTAGACCGGACCAGTTAGACCAATCGGAATAAGTATTAACACTTGGATAGCAATATGCGTGTGTTCTCCCTGTTTCCGTCGCCTAAGCAAGCGTGGAATGCAGGACCCGTGGGAACTATCGTGTAATCTGCTGACAAGAAGCATGCGCTTGGATCCAAAAGATCTATTCATGCCGTTAAGTTAAAAAAAAAAAAATGGTTATTGTTATGTGTAGTCAACTGCTGGTTCCCTTGTATTTGCCAGTTTGTTGATCTAAATTTAAGTTATTGACCACTGGTTCCCTTGTATATGCCAGTGTGTTAATATTAGTCAGACCGGTATCTCAGTCATTTAGGTTAGGTTCATCTTGGCAGAGGCCTTCAGACAGATATGGGAAACACCGTTCACTTTTCAACCATCTACATTTTTCTTTTTCCATCTTCTTAATCTTTTCATGTGATTAGTCTGACTCCGAGTATGATGTCCATCGTGAAACTATCTTAGTAGAGCTCTGTCACTTATATGAATTTTAGTATGCTTGAGTGCAAACTCGTGTACACCAATTGGAATTTCGCATCAGGGTTCTTCCTCTTAGAGTCAATAATTGTATGCCAACCAAGGAGGTTCTTTAGTGCTTTCCAAGGTTCTGCGTAGATAGCTAGGGTCTGGAGTATTGGTTTTTGTGGGTACACCTCTGATAAACCCACCCGAGATTAACTCGGTCACTTTTCAAGAATAAATTTTGCTCGAGGACTAGCAAATAATAAGTTTGGGGGTATTTGATAGACGCATTTATGTGTCTATTTTGTTCTCAATATTCTGTATTGTTAGACTCGATTAAGTACTTATTGTGTTATTTTGTGTTTTTGTAGATGTTTTTAGATAAATAAGCCTTTGCGGCGAAATGAGCTCAAAAAAGTGATGATTTACACCCCGGAGAAAAGTACTAAAGGCACCCCAGAAATGCACCGGAAGCGTCCCAGAAATGTACCGGAGGAACCCAGAAAAATTACTATTTCCACCCCAAAATTACTATTTCCACCCCAATTGCTAAAGGGACACCCGTACAGGATTAGGGGGAGGACACTTTTCTTCTCATAATTCAAATTTCATTTTTGGCGGGAAAATATATTCTCTCTCTGGCAGATTTTCAATCAACAAAATGAAGGTGTTGTGGTGCGATTCAATGGCTAAAAATTGGTAGGAAGATGTGATATATCTTAAGGAATACAGTATGTGTGTCAGAATCGATCGAATTTGGCTAGAATCGTCTAAACAAGTCATCATCAGAGAACATGGCAGTCACGGGTTTGAGAGGATTTTTTGAGGGATTCGGACGTGTTATGATGATGCATGGAGGACTCTAGCACACTTTTGGACCGTGTAGAAGCTAAATAAGGGAGTATCAGAGGCTGTTTACGCGTGGAGAATCATTTCAGGGAAGAAAATATTCGGAAAATATTTTCTTTAAACACCGAGTAATGAAGATTATATGGAGTAATTGAGGGAGATTCAACGAGCTGTAGGTGTATAAATATGTTCCCTGGGAGTACTAGAGAGGCTGTCGAGAGTTGGGAGAAGAGAGGAGAGCCACAGACGCAGAAATCAAGAGTTGATCAAACTCTGCTGCTGCTGATGAAGAACACCAAGAACACGAAGAACGGACTCGCAGCAGCAGTCGTTTATCAACAGTGAAAATGACTCACTTCCGTGGGTCGTAGGTGTGGGTCTTAGCATTTCAGCGACAACAGCACCTCAGCTTTGTCGTTAATTTTGGACGCCTTATGTGGGTCGCAGAATCCTGTTTTAGAACATTTACTTATCTTTCTCTTTATTGTAAACATCAATTGAGCTTAATAAAATATTTTGAGAGGTTTTCCAACATGATGAGTTAATTCCCTCGTAACCAAGGCAATGGAGGAAGCTATTCACGCAACATAAATGGGTAACTATTTCATTTAATTATATAATTCACCTAATCGCTGCTTTTGCAGAGTTTTAAATTGTTTGAATGATTGTCTTAATTATTTGTTATTCAGTTTGACAGGTTATTCTTGGTTTAATCTCTTGATAATCTATGCTTAAGGTTTACAAATAATGTTTGAGAATTTGTATGATTGATAGTGAATTAAAGATAAAAGAGGACTTAAGAATTGAATAGAGTTTTGAAATATTTATCATTCAATCTTGCGTAGTAGTGGAATCTAGTGTCTTGGTTACCTCTCGCCCAAAATTGTTAATATTTTGTATATATATTTTTATAAGTCTAAAAAAATCCTTTACCTTCACAAGTCTTAGAGTTCGAACCTTTATTACTACAACCCCCATTAAATCTTTAATCACATTTGTAAATCATGCTCAATTCAACAAAACCTAGACTCACTGACTAATCAAGTCAACAACTGACTAATCAAATACATGTCTGCTTTGCATACTCCACGTTCGTGAGACATCAATCACGTCACATGGGGGATATCAATTAGGGTTTTGGTCTGGCGGCCTACAACACGTGTGTTCATCCACGATGAGAAATGTGAGTAAATCGTGCAAGAGGTTGAGGGATTTAGAAAAGTAGTGGGTGGACGATCAACCAAAGTCTCCACACGACATGGAATTGATTTTCCCACTCTTTCACTCAAGAAACAGTCACACTTACCGGGATCAATGTGTTCATTATTCTGACAATATAAATAAGTCCAAAATGGATGACTGAGAACAACATTCGTCTACAAAATAATTCTCTCGATCGAAACTTATTCACAGAATTCAACACTCACCAGTTCATCAATTTGCAGAAACCAACAACACATCCACAATCCTTGATCATCATTGATCCCACATAATTCTCAGCTTCCCTCCTACAGATCAACCCATCTCCCTCTTTGTGATCGAATTGACTCTGGAACGACCATTGACTTGGTTTAGGCCGGAGTCCTACAGATTGATCTCTCGAACTCAAAGCACTCCCGTGCAGTGCATCTGTTTGAGAGTAAGCAGTTTGCTCGGTTGAGGAGTCTCGTCCGCACGGTCGTCTCTTCACTTTCCTAAAAAACCAGCGAATCGTTTTTCCCCATCAACAACCTCATGTATACAAAAAAAGAGAGGTTAATTCATCTTTTATGTAAAGACAAAAACGGGAGCAACACTCTGTTACGCACAAATAATCAATAAGATCCTAGTATAATTCACAATAGTGTGATTGTGACATGCTTGAATGTGTCTCGTTGTGAATGTTGAAGAGATATTATATATTCTTAAAAGCTTTAATTAGTTTTTCTAAGGATTTAGATTCAGACCCAAACAACCTTCTCATTATATTCGTTCCAAATATCCTGAAAAGCCGCATAACAAATATTGAGCCAAATTTGACTATATATCTGGAGTTACAATAAGACCATGCCATAAATATTTGGATGGTTGTTGCAGACCAAACCTATTGTAATTTTAAGGAGTTACAAACAAGTTTTTTATAGCTTTTTCTTTCATCACACTGAAGTATGATTTTCACTACAATTACAAAAGATGCACACATGATCAAAGTTCATACATGTACTTCTTGGATTAGGTACTATTTTTTGGGGCGATATTTCCTGCATAGAGATAGACCATGATTATTGGACTAGTCCTGACAGTCTTATAGGCTTCTGATTAGCTTTTGGTGCTAATAAAAAAAATATTTTGATTGCCAAAGAAAATATTTTGATTAGAAAAATGGATAAAATGCTTGGATTATCGTAACCAAAAGAGAGAAAATGAAATTGTGGTAAAAAGCTACTAAATTGCACTAAATAGGTTCAAAGTTTACTCATATAAATATCATGAAGTTGAGCGACTCGAACTCCCCGAACATTAATGTCCATGTAAAATCATATATACTCGGCCTTATATATGATTGCAATTGAAATGTTTTATGCATAAGAATTTAGTATTTCTTTCATGCCTTAAACTCCGCATTTCATTACAACTGATATCAAATTCCATGTTGCAATCTTTTGGGAATTTGGCACCTTGCGTGCAGTGAAACACAGGGTCACGAAGGGTAAAATGGTGATTTGAACCAAATATTACAATATATCATGTGAGAGATAAATAAGCACACAACCATAACACAAGATATACATGGTTTATATTCGAAGGATACATCCATGGCCAACACTACCACCCTAAAAACATTTATGTATTAGAATCATTACAACGATATCTTTCTACCTACCTACTGAGAACATAAGATGTATCCAAGTATCCCAATTGAGAAACCTTAGAAAATCGTTATCTTTATATTCTCAAAACCATCTTCTTGTCTAACTCTCACATCTATATCCATGGTTGATAATATTGGAGATACATGGAAAAACACCGAGACTACTTTGGCCGGGGAAATCCCCAAAGCCCCGTACACTAGCACCCAAAAATACTTTCTCACCCAAGTTTTTCTGTATCACTAATATTAACTCTCACAATAATGAACCAAATACCTAAATGCAAGGTTTTACCACTCTTTTAGGTTAGATATCTTCACACCCTGAATACTGGTCTGTTTTATAGATGAAAACAAAACTTAACCACGAGTATTAACCTCATAAGAATACACCAAGTATTAATCTCTTAAGTATAAGAAACTCATAGATTAATTATTTTTTTACTAGATTATGAACTCGTCCCAATGTGAAAATGGACCAAAACAGTAAACACGTTGTTTTCTTACATTATCTCCACTTAGGCCAAGCACTATGGTAGTGTATTTTTCTTGGCTATAGCCACATTATAACTAAGGAAAACTACTATGGGCCATAACGTGGATGTATTTCTTAACGGCTTAAGAGGGGAACATATCTATTTTATAGTTAAGAAAGGCCTGACGGAAACTCAGTTTCTGTAAATTGCGGAAACTCAGTTTTCATAAGTCAACAAATTTTCGTCACAAAACTGATGGAAACTTTCCATATGCATATCATATATGCTTGGCCTATTTTCGTTCCACCCCTATCGCGTCCGATCATAACCATCAATTATTCATAACAGATCATCTATCGTCGGATCCCAACTGATATTTTTTCGAAAAATTTGGCAAAAACATCTATAAATAGAAACTAGTATTTCTTCTCAAATCACTCCAAAGCATCTTCTTCCAACTTGATTTTTCCACTTAAATCTCCTTAAATCTGTTCAACTTAAAGTTTTCTTCCATTTTTATTCTCCGTCTCTTTTGTAGATGAAAATGTCGCAATCTAAATCGAGAAATCGACACTCTATTCTAGAAAACAAGAATCTTGCTACTGCGTTTTGTGTCTAAAGAAAGAAGGTTAACTTATTTTGTGAACAAGTGCATGCATTAGAAAAAAACATAATTGAAAGATTTGTACAAGTTTGGGTGGAAATCCTTGGAAAACTGCCAAACCCATGCTTCTTCTGAGTCTTTATACTCTGCATACGGAAACTGAGTTTCCGTCCGATAAAGGTTAATGCTTCAACCCATAAGAAAATTTAGTTTTTGTATTGTTCTAACGGAAGCTGCGTTTCCATCCCATTAGGCCAAGCGAAATGGGAGTACTGTAGTAGCTGCAATATTGTTGTCTTTTTACTAGCTATACAGGAACTATTGCCAAGAAAACGGCCAACCATAGTACTTGGCCTTGGAAGATCAAATTAACTGCCATGATTTAGCTACATATGATGTTAATTTGGAGGATTCAAAAGTTACCAGTTCAGATTTTCCATGAAGTGGATCCACGATATAGATGTAAAAGAACAATGGAATAGTAGATAAATACTAATCTCGTTTTCATGACAAAAATCACATCGTTGGGAACATGTAAGCTTCGTATGGGCAACAAATCTCTACTCGGAAGTCTATCATGAGCCAAAGTCCAAAAATTACGGTGTCAAGTACATGTACATGTGAATGAACAAAAAGATAAACTGGATCGATTTCGAGTATACATTATGCTCTCTTCCACTAATTCTCATCAATTATATTATGTCGCATTGAGAGCGTAACATTCTGTTCGGAGCTTCAATGAATTAATTAATGTGTACTAGATTTGTGTTCGTGCTACGCACCGGGCATTTTATTTCTTTTAATTTGGTGTTCGTAGAGTTTCGCCTCGCCCAACCCTGTGGGATGCATTTTTGATTTGGTGTGAGCAAGGCTTCGCCCCTCCCCATGAAGATGCATTTTTGATTTGGTGTGCGCGGGACTTTCCCCTTTCCGTGTGGATGCATTGTTGATTTGGTGTACGCGGGGCTTCGCCATGTCCCGTGTGGATGCGTTTTTGATTTGGTATGCGCGGGGCTTCACCCCGTCCCGTGGAGATGCATGTTTTATTTGGTGTGCGCGGGGCTTCGTCCCGTCCTGTGGGATTTTTTTTTATTTGGTGTGTGCGGGGCTTCGCCCCGTCCTGTGACAATGCATTTTTTATTTGGTGCGCGCGGGGCTTCGTCCCCCCGTGGCGATGTATTTCTAGTTTGGTGTGGCGGGAAAACACATTAAATAGGTGGAGAATATGTGTATATTTTATTTTTATTTTCATTTTATTTTCGCAGAAAATATGCGGATTTTTTTCCCATTTAGATATTAATTTGGAAAAAAAAGTCCTTATACGGTAGATATTCGATTTCCAAATTGAATATGGACTTTCATAAATTCCCTGTAGGTTAATTTTTCCTTTTGAGTTTGTAATTTTTTAACCAATCATACGTTGCCAAGTGTCCTCGCGAATTCCAAATTGAATTTGATTTCCTTTTTTTAATCTTTTCCTATTCTTTTTAGACCAATCATACGTTGCCAAGTGTCCTCGTGAATTCCAAATTGATTTTGGTTTCCTTTTTTTATCTTTTCCTATTCTTTTTAAACCAATCATACGTTGCCAAGTGTCCTCGCGAATTCCAAATTGAATTTGGTTTCCTTTTTTTTAATATTTTTTTATTCTTTTTAGACCAATCATATGTTGCCAAGTGTCCTCACCAAAACGCTCGTTTCACTAAACTCAAAAAAGGTTTATTTCGGCCAATAGAAAATAAGGGTTTCCTCACCATTCAACGTGTGAGCTTTATTTGTCTAGGCCTTTAAGTCATTAGAGATAGAGATACGCAGTTGATTGTTGTGGTGTATCTAAGTTTCCGCGGTAATTTTTTTTTATAAATTTTTTTTTCGTTTCACCCCGAGTAAAAATAAAAGAAAAAGGAAAAAAAAATCTTTATTTTAAACAAATTAAATACTTTTGTTTAATTTATCTTCTACGGTATATGTGTATATCTTTGGATTCAGCGGGCTACTTGGCACATCCGTTCAACAACGAGGTTCGTGATAGAAACAATAAATCAAAACCACTCGCTGAGACCGCTAGTTGGTCATAGAAATCAAACTTTAGGCCTTTTTCGATACTTTTTAATGATGAAGTGTAAAGTGCCAACTCTCTTATCAATCGAAAGAGAAAGTGAAAAGGTGTAAAGTCTAACTTTTTGGCCTGCGGTGTTGATTGTTGACCAGTTTAATCCACTCTTGTATTGTTGAAGCTGTATGGGTATGGCAACCGACGGACAAATAAACGTCGTTTACTCTCACCGGCATAAGATAAATGGCAAATGGCGAAAATGCCAATTATATGCTAATTGGAAAGTTTAAGAATAATTTATTAGTTAGTAGTTAGCGGGTTACACGTAAGTGTGTTTACAAAATAATACTAATATGCGTACACGTATAACTCGACCCTTTCAAGCTGGACATGGAGTTTGTCTTTTAGGGAAAGCATGTTTTAGAGCATCCACAGTGGGCGAGTATAACCAAATTTATGGGATGAGATCCTAACACAGTGGGACGGAGTAAAGATCAAATTTGGACCAAAGATCAAATTCCAGACCAAATATGGTCGCGACCAAATCCCAAATTCTAATATAGTCGGGCGTAAATTTAAAGTACGCTTGATGCTGGGCGTAAATTTAAAGTACGCTTGTTAACGGGCGGAGATTTAAATTACGCCCGATGAAATTTTAATTAAATAAAAAAAAAAAGGAATGAGGCGGACTTTTAAAGTCCGCCTGTTAAAATTTGCAAAGAATGGGGCGGACTTTTAAAGTCCGCCTGTTAAAATTTACAAATGATGGGGCGGATTTTTAAAGTCCGCCTGATGGAATTTTAATGGGGCGGACTTTTAAAGTCCGCCTGACGAAATTTTAATCATGTACCGTTGCGTCACACCACAGACTAAACCCAAATTTTGGTCTTTTTTTTTGATCTTTGATCTTTGGTTTTGATCGCACCACTGCAGTTGCTCTTAGAGACTAAACCAAATTACAGCATTTGGTGCCGTGGCTGTCTTCCAGGGGCCGCCAAAGTACCAGTGCGGAAACAATTACTAGAGCTAAATCTCAAAATTTGTATAGTGAGTGTATTTCGTCTGTACAAATTTTTAATTTTTGAAGCATGAGAAAAAAAAACAGAAAATGGATCATTTGTCCAAAAGAATTTAAAACATGGTTCAAATGGACAAGTAAAAATTAGTATGAGTGAAATGGACAAAAGAAAAATAGCAAGGATGAAATTGGATTCATCGCGGGTTAAACTTAAAAAATAGCAAGGATGAAACTGGATGCATCTTCATATAAATTAAAAATAAGAAAAAATATTTGAAAATGGGTAGGATGAAACTGGTTACATCCTGACTATTTTTATATTTTTATCGAACAGTATCTTTTTAATTTTTGTCCATTTAAACAGTATCAAAATATACAAGTCTTTTTCACCCAAAGAATGTTGATTTTGGTCTTTTTAACTAATTTTGTGAAAAAAAACAGGAAAACAGACTAAATAGCTATTACATGTAAGTATTTTGTCCGTACAATTATATTTTGGAATACCCTTGTCTAGGAAAGTAAATGAAAAAGACTATACGGTGTATGGGTGTTGCAGTTGAGCAAAATGGATGTGGATACCATGCACGCGGTGCAGAAAATGTTTAGACAGTGACCACCCACTCTAATCTATAAATAATAACATATGGACATTTTGGTTGTTTTTTTTGGTCAATTCAAATTTTTATCCTTTTGCTTTCAATCTCCACAATCCGTCCAAAGAGTTACACGTCCGTGTTTGCATCATCAAACCAACCACAGCCCTAAATTCACATATTGAGTATCTGATGACACCATGGGTCATTTAGTGTTAGTAGATTGTTGTTTGACAAGGCCAAAGTCAAAAGCATTAGTTTACACTAAAATTATTTAAGAATCTTGGGAGTTAAGCCACCTAGCCAAATAAATCATAGTCACAACAAGTGACATCAGGAGTGTCGACATGTAATATTGCTTGATTTGTTAAGTTTCGGAATCGCCAAGTCTTTGGAAAATACACTCATTCTTCATGTGATAAGGTCTGTAATTGCATTAAACATCGATTATTTACGGAGTAAGACCTTGTTTGTTTATGGCTGATTCGGCATCTGAATTTGAGCTGATCCCTGACTCGGACCGAGTCAGAAGTCATACCGTTTGTTTTTCATTTTGGGTTAGATCTGACTTGACTTTTAACTCAGACATAACCTCTGATTCGGACCGATTTGAGTTACGGAAAATGGGTCATTTGTCCAAATATTTTTAAATCACGGTTCAAATGGACGGGTAAAAAATAATTTGGGTGAAATGGCAAAAAAAATAAAAATAGTAAGGATGAAACTGGTTTCACCTAACTTAAATTAAAAAAATAGCAAAGATGAAACTGGATACATCCTGTGTAAATTAAAAATAAGAAAAAATATTTGAAAATAGGCACGATGAAATTAGTTACATCCCGCCTATTTTTACATTTTTGGCCATTTAAACAGTATCAAAATCTAACTGTCCATTTCACCCAGGAATTGTTGGTCTTTTTAACCAATTTTGTGTTTAAATTAGGTAATAAAATATTCCTGACTCATAAAACTAAACCACTAACTCATATATTTTTGAGTCAGATGAGTCAGATCTATACGACTCAGATGAATAAACAAACATGGTGTAAATGTGTGTGTACGTGTTTATGAAAATGCACTACAAATTCACAAATAGTAGTATAATATTTCATGTTTACGAAATGATACCTGAAACTTAATATTATTTCATTCAAAAAATATTATAAATAACATAATATTGTCTTGAGTATACCAGTTAATGATTATGAAATGATCACTTCACCTATAAACCACTATTGCATCACCTTAATCGATTGTCCCCGACAAAACAACAAAAAGAAACCCGAAATGAAATTAATAATCCCGCCTAAAATTAAGATACGTAAAATTATACGTTGCGAGTGTACGTATAACTAAGTTTGATGGGTCCAATACAGTGGTGAAGGTACGTCTTGTCTATAGTGTCCCTAACCTACTTGCAACCAAACGGTATCATGTACACGAACTCATCCTTACAACCCAACACCTAAAATAAGATGGGAACTGGAAGTTTCCTGGGTTGATCACGACCAACTAACAGAAAGAAGCAAAACAAACTCGGGTTAATGCAGGTTAATTTATTTTAACAAATGCTTTTATGTGGACACACTAATTAAAAACCCAGCTAATTTGTACTCTGGACGGATGGATACAAATGGTTAAAAAAATGCGACTGCACCGGTGATAAATAGGTTGCTAGCAAGTGGAATGTATTAAACATTTTTGTAAATGAAAGAGAAGTTTGTGCAATGGATCTTTTGACATAGCCTAATTTCTGTATCTTCTCGTAAAAGAAGAAAAGAAAGGGTTGACGACGGTTTGATGACGGAAATGTTTGATTTAGTAACACCAATAGTATCACAATGAAGTAGACATTTCCAATGAAGGGGGGTTCCGGTTCCCCTAGTTAAATTCCCACTAAATTTCATTTGGTACCCTCCTCCTCCTATCCGAGTTATTTTGAGTCACAGTGTGAAACATGGTTTTCCCTCAATAGTCAAAACACGTGGTTGGAGGGAGTACTGGCAGTCTGTTACTGTTCTCTCTCTGGATGTATATAAATAAGCTAGTCTAAGATTAGCTAATACTCCATCCATCTCTTTTTTTAGAGCTCTGAAAACTAACTAGCCTAGACTAGGACGAAAAAATCCACTCTGTAATCTACACGTTCCAAGCAAAACTAAAAACCATTCTCCCTCTCTCTCTTCCCATTCTATTCGGATTTTCTTACATTCACAGAAACCCATCTCCGATCTCGTCTCCATCTCTCTGAACATTCACTCTTCACAAACACCAATCTCATTTCTCGTCATTTCCGTCTCCCAACTCATTAAAGGTAATGCTTTTTACCTACATTTCTAATGGCTTTGGGTTATTGTTATCCTGTTTATGGTATATCATTCTTCTGTCTATTTTCTTTTTCATTTTAATGAAAGTTTGATGATAATGGGTTGCTGCAAACTTATCATTTTGTTGCATTTTTCTAGCTGTTATTCAATAAATTAAAACCAGTTTTCTGTCATCTGTGTGTTTGATACTATCTCTCAGAGTAAATTTTTTTATTCAAACCCGGCCTTGATTAATATTATTTCCTGATAAATTTTGATCCTCATATCTTGGGATTCTTTTCTTTCACATTAGTTTATAGATTAATTTATGCATATGATTTCCGTATAAATGTTGGAATTTAAGATTCCTACCCATTTATAATGGGATGAGCAGGAGGACATAGAAACATTTCTTGATATTCAAGCTGTAACTTATATTTGTTTTCTCATTTTCCCTTCTGTAGGGATTGGGAGATCTTTCTTGATCAATCTGTCGACCACCGAGACTCCTCTGAGGAGTAATAAACAAGGTTTGAGCAAGAAATAGTATCGGTTTTATAATCGAATGGGAATATCTTTTTCCTGTCCTGGAGCTGATTATGATGTTTTGAATGAAGGTTTTGACGGTGTTATTGTGAGATCTATTAGTTTCCACGGTGATGATGTCAAAACAGCGCTTCGATCCGTAAGCTTTAATGGAAGAGATTCTAAACCAACCATTCTGAAATCAGTTGGTTCTGGAAAAATGATCTTTGAAGGATCTGTGAGTTTAAAAAGTAATGATATGGAAACAATGATCTCACTTAAATCTTCTCCATCAGATATCGAAAACAATGTACTTGTTAAGCCTGTTAACAAGGATGTTAGCATTCCATTCTCAAAATCAGATAGTCTCACCACCAATAAGATTTCGTGGTCACCCGAGTTGGATTCCGGTCATCCCAAACATGAAGCTGCTTTGAAATTGCAGAAAGTTTACAAAAGCTTTCGAACACGAAGAAAGCTTGCAGATTGTGCTGTTCTTGTGGAGCAAGGATGGTGAGTTTTGTTTCAAAACCCTGTGTCCATATGTATAATTAATACTATTAGTCGTCTATCCTCTCGAATTCATTTTGAAAGTCTAACGGGGTTTGGTTTGTTTGTATATCTGTAGGTGGAAATTACTGGATTTTGCTGAACTGAAACGGAGTTCAGTTTCATTCTTTGAGGATGAGCAACATGAGACTGCTATTTCTCGATGGTCAAGAGCAAGAACCAGAGCTGCAAAGGTTGGAAAAGGTCTATCCAAGGATGACAAGGCTCAAAAGCTTGCCTTGCAGCATTGGCTTGAAGCGGTAAGCATCAATTCTCTCTATAATCTTCAAACCGAATAAGATATGCATTTATATGCTAATAACTCGTGTTTTTCGTGATTATTACTAACTTTTGTCTGTGTTTTCTTGATACAAACAGATTGATCCACGACACCGGTATGGCCATAACCTACATTTCTACTATGTAACTTGGCTCCGATGTGATAGTAGACAACCTTTCTTCTACTGGTAGGTTATAGAAAAGAAAATCATTTCCTTGAACGATTACAGTATAGATGGAAATTTCAGATTTACTAAGGATATATTTGAAATTTGAAAATGCAGGTTAGATATAGGAGATGGAAGGGAGATCAATCTTGTGGATAAATGCCCTCGGTCAAGGCTTCAACAACAGTGCATCAAGTATCTTGGTCCGGTGAGTCTCATCTTCTTACTTTCCCGATCAATATTTTCATTTCTCTGAAAACTCAAACTTGTATCCTAACTTTAAAGAAAATCACGATTCGCAGATTGAAAGGAAGAATTATGAAGTTATAGTGGACGATGGCAAATTCATGTACAAGCAGAGTGGTGAGCTGCTTAACACATCTGAAGCATCAGATGATGCTAAGTGGATCTTCGTTCTAAGCACATCAAAGAATTTGTATGTTGGGCAGAAAAAGAAAGGCACATTCCAACATTCAAGTTTCTTGGCAGGTGGAGCGACATCAGCAGCTGGACGATTAGTCGTCGAAAATGGTATACTGAAGGTATAAAAATAAAACACATTTTCCTTCAAATTTGATAAAGATATAATGTTTATGGATATTGGTTTAACAAATAATTCCATTTTATCTTGAACAGGCAGTTTGGCCTCATAGTGGACATTACAGACCTACTGAGCAAAACTTTCAGGAATTCGTGTCATTTCTCACGGAACACAATGTTGATCTCACCGATGTTAAGGTAACCCGTTAATTATACTCTTCATTTTCTTTCCACATTCCTCCAGATGGCAAGGCCAAAAAGCAAAATTGAAGCATGTGAACTGATTTGAACTTTTGTAACTTTACAGAGAATTTCAATTGACGAGGATGAGAGCATCAAAACAAGCCAACACGGTAATATCAGCCTCCGAAGCAATTCATCGGAAGAAGACTTGACGAAAACAGAAGAAGAAACTAATTCTGATGAATTGAATGAAGAAGAAAAAACTGACTCGGATAAACAAGAAACGGATACTGAACCACATAAACCCAAGTCAAAGCGGTCTCAACGTTTCAGCGAAAAGCTGACTACACTTGAAATACCAAACAGAGTCAATTTGTTTGTGGCTTCAGAAATTAGTCTATCACAGAGAAGTTGTAACCGTTTCTCCATGGGATCTCCATTGGTTGGTTACGAGACTGCCGATGAATCGCTAGAGGATGACGACGAAGATTACGCAGTTCCTACAAGGAAACTGATCGAATCAGATGAAGAAGGTGAAGAACCACAAGAACAAGAACAAAAGGAAATCATTCCAAAGAAGTCCATTCTTCGGAGGATCAATTCGAAGAAAGTGTTAGAATCATATCAACTAGGGAAGCAATTGTCTTTCAAATGGACAACAGGTGCCGGTCCTCGTATAGGTTGTGTGAGGGATTACCCATCAGGGCTCCAATTCCGTGCATTAGAGCACGTAAATCTATCTCCACGGCCTGGTGGTAAGAGTAGTCTCAGTAGTCCGAAACCATCAACTCCGACCATTTTTTGGAGAGATGCCATGACGACACCCACAAGAACAACGCCACCAGTGACACCCACAATATCAAATTTTAGATGAAACAGAAAGCAAATAATTGATTCATTATTCATTCATCCATCCATTCTTTTGTGAGTAAAAGAAATATAGGAATTCTTTTGCATTCTTAATTATTTTTTTTCATTTTTTTTACTACAATTCTTTTTGTAGATCTTACGGTGAATTATGACGCGAAATGTGTAGAAATTTTGTTGGGTTCCAAATGCCCTTTAAATAGTGGAAATTAATTCTTTCTCATTCTTTATATCCTTGTTATACTTCAATGTACCCATGAGCTAAAGCAATATTACACTCCAAGATGAGTAACCAGGGTTTTTCCAAGAGTTAGCCAAATTTCACACGATTACCAGTACCACGCAGAATTTGGTAACCACAGTAGATGATGGATTACCATTACCACGCAGAATTTGGTAACCACAGAAGATGCTGGAAGCGTAAGCTGCACGTGTATGCGAGTTTTAGAAATACGACCGCATGCGGCATGCTTCCCAATCCGTCTACGTCATACAGTGAATTATTGGAGTTTAATATAAAAATAAATGAAAGTACAAAACAGTTGGAACTTGAACAAGATTTAGATTACTTGAATTTGGAAGAGATGTGACATAGGAACATCAAATGTTTGGTTGTGGAAGATTTCATTCAAGATTACTTGAACAAAGAAGGGATATTATAGCAACATCAGAGATATTTGTGATCAAAACTACAAATTTTAAAGGTAACCTTCAGCAATAAGAATAGACATAAGCATTTATTGTGTCACTCCATTTCCTATGTTTTATATTGCAACAGTAAGTTTGATTAATAACCAAGTATACGACTAGTTCCAGGAATACATCAGCAAAGTTCACAATTCTTCTCGACGCGTTTAAGGACAAACTCGAGGAATTTTACGTTGTCGGTGATGATAATCAAGAAGTATAATTGCAGTAGTTTTTGTTTTCTTGAAGGATAAGCTTCCCTAACTAATTAGTAGAGCATTAAGAAGAGGTCTTATGGATAAGAACTAGCTAGAAAAGAAAGGAAAGTGATTCTCATATGCAAAACCAAATTTAAAAATTAAGATAAAAGCATTGTCGAAAATGATTCCTTGACAGAGTTATGATTTTTGTATGGATTCAAATCAAAACAACTCACTCACTAATACTAATAATTGTGAGACCTTTGTTTCAAGAAACAGGGGCTTTAAATAAATATTTGTTGTTGGAGTACTAGCACTAACTACTGCTATATAATTTTTCTTCTTTAAGCTTAGTTGGATTCCTAGCAAAAAGACAATGCTTTGCCATTGTGTTTATAGTTTCTTGGAAAATCTACACAATTGAGAATCGGTTATTATTACAAGAGTTGGTTAGTGTTGATAAGATGGAATTATAAAGTCCAATGGTTTGGTCTAGTTTGAGTGAAATGTCAACTTGAACAAAATTTTCGTTAGAAGAAGGACTATGGAATAGACTCTAAAACAGTCTATCTCTATCAAAACGGGTGAGAGTCTATGTGAAAGAGTGAAAAAATTGACTGTGGAATAGAGTGAGAAAGGACTACACAGCTAACAATTAGCCGTCCGGTAGAAAATAAACCAACTAATTCATCACAACTTTAACCCTAATTCACGGGCAGCAGCAGCCAAAAGAGAAAATCTCACCTTTTTCTATTTTTTCTGAATTTTGTTATTGTGAGGAAGGGCATGAATGAATCATTTTGTCAGCTAATCAAACCTTCGATACATTTTTTCGAGTTTTTCATCACTGTTAAGTTTGAGAAGAGAGGGTTATTCAAATTGCTTGTTAGATTTGAGAAGTGATGGTTATTCAAATTGCTTCAACTGGTAACAAATGGTATAGTATTTTTTAAGGGATAAATAAGGGATTCGTTTCTCGGACTTGAATAGATTTTTAAAAAAAAATATATCTCTCCCCTGGCAAATTTCTTCTTTTCCTGCAAATACGACACAATATTAGCCGTGTAAAACTCAAACCTAATATTACGACAATCTAATAGCCGTTTGAACAAGAAAACAAACACAAAGGCAAATTTCTTCTTTACCTATTCCACACAGCAAACTATTAGCCGTATATGGAAGAATTTCCCTCACTCTTTCGTTCGAAAGAGAGGTTGATTGAGTTTGGGGTGAAATGGGATTTCTCTCTACCCATAATAGGATTTAATTTGATCAAATTTGATCAACTCTTTCACTTTGAAGGAGACTCTCAACCCCATAGCCCTTGCTCTTAGCAAGTTAATTTTGGTTGGGTCTTTCATTACCTCTTTCGCTCTGTCCAGTCTCACATGAATAAAACTCAAAATATTCAACTAGAAAAGCATTAAACATTAGCAATAGTAACTTTTGCTAGGCATTTATATCGTGTCCTGCCTGCTTAACGTGCATCTTATAACCCCATCCAGGAGGTGAGACTTTGAAGCCCAGCACGCGTTGGTAAATTACTAGACAGTAACTAGTTTGTCCGGAAAAAGAACTGAAAAGTACTCGATGAACTGAAAATTCCGATAAGCCACATCTGCTACCCGGAAATCTATTCTTAGATCCAAAATATGTCATGTGATCTAAAATTTGCATTGCCTCAGGAAAAATATTTTGCGACACAAAATTCGGTGAGTGACCCAATAATTGGACGACGACCAAAGGGAGGAGTCTCTTAGTGATGAAAAAATGGTGAGTTTGTCCGTCACAATGTTTGTGCAGAGAAACTGAAATTGGCTTTTTGGAAATCACAATTTCATGAAATTAAGCTCAAACTTAGGATCATCAATCAAATTGATTACAGATTTCAGTCAAACACCATCAAAAAAAAAATTCACATTTCAAATTTCTTTAAAATAGCCATCAGATCGATTGAAATCGATCAATTTCAGTATCATTTTATTAAAAAGCAGTTCCCTTTCATCGTCGGTCTTCACTGGTGCGGCAGTAATCTAGTTTAATGATTTAGAATTTGTCTCACGAACCAAAATCTGCTTAACGACACTCTGCATCAAATCCAAAATATATAAGTTAAAATTTTCCAACATAACTCAAAATCTACCAAGTCCCTGTGGATGGCTAAAATTTGCATTGTGACCAGGTAATTTGTCTTACGATAAATAAATAAATAATTGTTAGGTTACATTAGTTTTGCCTTGCAGTGAATTGCTATGCCTTTGATATAAAATTTTCATCTCTAGCTAGTCATTGAAAGAAATTGAAGAAAAAAATTATGTAACCTATGTTTCAGTTGAGAACAATCTAATTAAGTTTTTTCATAAATTTTGGATAAGCACCAAATTAATTTCTCACACGTTTATACCAAAAACACTTGAAACCTAAAATCATCCATTTGAGCTACGACGTATGGCACCATCCGGGAGACCAACCGAAACAGTAATATAAGCTTGGGAAAAAAAGGGTTCAGTCCAAAACCGCACAAAAAAGAACAGATTAGTCCACCCCGATCTAACCAGGAACAATTAGTCCACAAAATGTATAAAGATGTTGTTATCCTTCGCACGCTTTTAATAAAGAACACGTGCAGCGAATGGAATCAGTTTTGTAACTGACACAATGAACGTGGTTGCGACACGTTTGCTTCAAAAAAGAAACTGAATTAAAGAAACTGCGGCGTGACGGACAAAATAATAAATCCATTTTAATTGTTTTGCAGACTAAAAGCAGAAGAAAAAAATCGGTTGAAATTTTGCAGACAAACCCTAGAAATTTCTTCAAATTATTGAAAACATTTCTTCAAAAACTCTAAAATCTTACTAATCAAAATACCTAGATGATTGCAGTATCAGTAACAATATGTTGAAAGGAAAAAAAGTAGTTTCAAAGACAAGCGCACCAACAGTGGAAGATGCAACATCAACTGAAGAAGAAATTCCATCAGTTGCGGTAGAAGAAAATCAAAAATCAATATCACCAAGAACGAGAGCAAAGTCAGCATTAAAAGATTCAACACCAATTTCATCCCCAACTCCATCAGTTGTTGCAGAAGAGATTCGGAAATCAACGAGATTGAAGAGATCATTAGAAGATTCAACATCAATTTCAGTACCAGAAAGTTCAAAAAAATCACCAGCTAAGAAGAAATCTAAGCCTTCAAAGCCTTCAAATCCTCCAAAGCCTCCAAAGTCTTCAAAGCCTTCAACAAAAAAGGTAACAATTCAAGTACAATTCTGTCTATTTTTGAGCAATTTTTATTTCAATTTCTTGTACATGTGTACAGATTTGTACACCACCATGTTGTTGCAGTAATTCATATATAGTTCTATCTTGTTTTTGAGCAATTTTTGTGGGAATTGTTGTTGGTGTGTACAGATCTGTACACCACAATGTTGTTGTAGTGATTCATGTCATGTTATGTTTGTTTTAAAGATGTTTCTGTAGCAGTGTACTGGTTTGTACACCAGCATGCTATTTCAAATTCATATGGCCTAATGTGTGTGTTGTGCCGTCACTTGTGTTTACCGGTGTACACACCTTTGCACCAGCATACTATTTCACCTTCATATGGCCTGTTGTATGTGTTGTATACCTGTTATTTCATCTTCATATGAACTAATGTGTGTTTTCTCAACATATTATCCCATCGTTTTTGGTGTTGGTGTACACATCTTTGAACCAACATGCTATTTCACCTTTATTTTTCCTGTTGTCTGTGTTTTAAAGCTATTTTTGATAGATTTCTGTATGAGTGTAAAGATTTTTACACGCACATTGATTTATGGCATGTTGTGTGGGAACAAATATTGCTTTAGTTAGTTTTCTGTAGGAGTGTACACAGCTATACACCTGTATGATATGGTCCTATTTATGTGTACCGTGATATTATTTGTACTTATATGAGTATAATGAATGTATTATTCTTCTTGGTTCATTTTCATAGATACCAACAAACCATATAGGTCAAGTTTCCATGCCTTCAGTGACCTTGTGAATAAAAACCTTAAGGAAGATGAAACAAAAAGAGGTAAAAAAGTATGGTTCACCAATTATCAACTAGAGAAGCAAAAAGAAGGACCATTCTGTCCTGTTATAGATATCTTTGTCCACAAAAAAGCAGACCGGAAAAGACGAGGAAGATACAAGTAAAAAGAGAGATGATATATGGACTATGAACCCAAACTCAATTCTGAAAATTGTGAGACAGTACCGCCATGAAATTTGTGACTCAGGGGGGACATTATTTCATGTTTGATACTACCAAGAAGAACAAGCAAGTGGCAGTAAAGAGTGAACCTAAGGATTTGTTTCTATTTTATGGGATTAAGATGGTGCCAATGGAAATTGAAAAAGGGTAAGATGTAAAAACTGCAGCTGAAAAAAGATACGGTCCGCTGTGTAGATGGGGAAAAATGATTTGCTGGTTTTTAAGGAATTGAGGAGACGACCGTACGTAGGAGACTCCTCGAACCCAGCGAAATGCTAAATCTCACACAGATGCACCGCTGCAAAGAGGGTGCTTTAGATTCGAGAGATCAATCTGTAGTACTCCGGCCTAAATCAAGACAATGATCGTTCCAGAGTAAATTCGGTCACAAGAGAGGATGGGTTGATCTGTAGGAGGGAAGCTGGGAATGTGTGGAATCAATGGTAATCAAAGATTGTGGTTGTGTGAATTCTGAATATGATAAGCTCTGAATGATTGAAATTTCTCAATTGAGAGTAGTTGCTCAATTGATGAGTTGATGATCTCGCGTTGTCGATGAGACGTGAGATTGATGATGCTCATGATTCAATCATGATTCAGAGACTTATTTATATTGCTGTAATTTTAGACACCATGACCCCATGAAGTGTGACAGTTGATGGAATCAAGGAGTGGGGAAGTGGAGATCGTGTATGAAACCAGTTGCTCAACGTGTGGAGACTTGGTCGATTTTCCACCCACTACCTCGTGAATTCCTTCAACTGATTGCACGACTTGCTCACATTCCATCGTGTGTTTGAACACACGTGTCGTAGACCGCCATACCAAAACCCTAAGTGATATCCCCAAAGTGACATGATTGACGTCTCGTGGTATGTTAGTCAATTGATGACTTCGTGGTTTGATGGGACGATGAGCCCATGTAGTTGCTGAGTTGAACATGATGTTCTGAAACTCATGAGTTGAACATGCCATGAGACAGAGGTATAGTTCTTACGATGAAGTGAGCAAGTATTTCTCATTCGATGGATCGTTGAATATTGATTGTTGAACCAATATCCCTTGGTTTGAGCAAATATTTATCATCTGAGCAAGTGTTGCTCATGTGATGAATTGTTGAATATTTGATCGTCTGAGCATGTGTTGCTCATCTGATGGATTATTGGCAGCGTACCAAAAATATTAATTAGAATACTGGTCGTTGAACAGAGCATAATTAATAAACTTAATGACCATGAGGTCGTCGTGAAATTATTAAGGTTGGAATCTGGAATGATGATCCTTGGATTCAGAAACCCTAATTTGATCAATTGATGATCAATTCATGGTTCGTCAGAATTTCAACCATGGGACGAAGGAGGGAGCGACTACATGGGACCGTGGATCAACCATGTAGTGTCCATATGCTCAAGTGAGAAAATACAAAGAATTCCTGAAGAGTTGACGATTTGTTGGTGAAAGAATGATCAAATGATGATTTAATCATTTATTCGAAAATGCTCGTCTGAGCCTTAGGTGAGAAAACCTAATTAATTATGACGGAGTGAGGGACTGACCATGGGTTATGAAACCGACCCTGGGTAGTCACGTGATCGCCTGATGATCAATTCATGAAAATCCAAAGTGTTTGGAAGAGTCTTCTGTGAAAATTGCTGGGATCGGCTTCTGTAAGCCAAAGAGCCAATCTTGGTCGGTCAAGATAGTGTGCTCGTGTCCCCAAGGCGTCCGCGTCTCAGTCCTGAGAATTTTGATATTTTCTGGCGTGCAATTGAGCATCCATTCGAGAAAATATGCCAAAATTAGGGTTTCGACGAGGAAAACACCATGAGATGATGGAAAATAATTATAAAATAAGGAATGAGGAGGCGTAGGACCGCCGAGGCCAAGGCATGGTAGGCCGGTCATGGCCACGGTCCCGTGGTGCCTTTTCCTTAATTTTATAATATTTTGATGATTTTAAGAAAAATTCATGAATTTTGAGAAATTTGATGAATTTAGGAAGTTTCCATGAATTGAAGGAGTTTTCATGAGTTCAGGGAAGCAAAAAATATTAAAATGATAAAAACAAGGGCGTGTGGGACCGTGGAGGCGCGGCCGGCCGGCTAGGGCTCGGTCCCACGAGTTTCCCTAATTTGAAAGAAATACCATGAAATCAAGGAGTTTCATAAGATGAAGGAAATCCTAAAAATAATAATAATAAAATACATGGGCGTGTGGGACCGGCTGAGGCATGGCCGGCCGGCTGGGGCCCGGTCCCACGTGTTTTCCTAATTTTATATTATTATTTTTTATGTATTTTCCATGATTTGAAGGGATTTTCCTAATTTGAGAGAAATACCATGAAATCAAGGAGTTTCATGGGATGAAGGAAATCCTAAAAATAATAATAATAAAATACATGGGCGTGTGGGACCGGTTGAGGCATGGCCGGCCGGCTGAGGCCCGGTCCCACGTGTTTCCCTAATTTTATATTATTATTTTTTATGTATTTTGAAAATACCATGATTTGAAGGAATTTTCATGAAATCAGGGAAATAATAATAATAAAAAAATAATGAGGAACCATAAGGTGTGGGGCCGGCTGGGACCAAGGCATGGCCGGTTGGCCAATGGTCACGCCCCACACTATTTTTTCTTAATTTTGTATTATTTTCATGGGTTTATGAAAACACCATGAAGCCGAGGAGTTTCCTCGAGACGAAGGAGATTTGATAAAACGAGAGAATTTTCATCAAATCATGGAAAATAATAAAAATGCATTAAAAATATAAAACTGGCGTGGGATTGACCAGGACACAGTCGGTCGGTCGTGTGTCCGTGCTCCCAGCACCCTGGTCAATATTTTTAATTATTTATTATTTTCTTCCCTATTTTGCATAGGTTCATCGTTTCGTTGTATTTTGAAATACTCGTTCGTGCGGTGACTGTTAGTGTATCGTCGTTGAATACACCTTCACCATTTGAATTGGGGATTACTTAGAGGTAGCTCAGACGCCCGGTTGTTGATTATTTATTATTAATTTATAAAATTCTGTGGAGAATAATTCATGAAACTGAGTAATAAAAATAAATAGTCGTTTACTATTAATTCATAGGATCAGCTGAGGATTCGACTACGAATAATAAAGCGATCATTACCATTCCATGGGATCGTAGATTCGACCAGGGAGTAATTAAGATTTATCTATTACCATTTATAAGACCAGTTGTGGATTCAATCATGAAATCAGAATAATGAGATAATATAGTTATTGCTATTCTATGAGATCAAGCCGTGGATTCGATCATAGAATCATAAAAATTGTTTGTTTCCATTCCATGGGACCAGTCGTGGATTCGACCATGGAATAGGAGCAATTGTTATTGCCATTCCATGGGACCAGTCGTGGATTCGACCATGGAATAGGAGCAATAATAGATTATTCTGGGAATTCAGTAGTGAATGTCACGGCAGAATTAATCTTAATTAGGAATAATTAACTTTGTGGCTCTATACTAGCAGAGCAAGCTGTCTAGGAGCATTAATTATCCCGATTTGAGCTTGTCGGTAAGTCATATCCTTTATATAGTCAGGGTAAACTCGCTGTTTGTTTCTGAAGACGTTATCGCTCTATACTAGCAGAGCAAGCTGTCTAGGAGCCGTCCATCTCGTGATACTATATAGAAATAATCAGTGAAAGTGTTAAGTATTCATGAGATATGCCGTTGTCCAGTCGTGAGACTACTTATCTACATGTACTCTGAGAGAAAGTACTCTCCGTTGAGAATTCGATGAGAGACCCGTGTCTCAATACTCACGTCTGATTGCTGGATCAGATCTTCGTATAATTATGAGTTTATGATTTTAGCCCTTGTCGAAAATCCACCATCTACACGCTGATAAACAGATTGACTCTTAAGAAACGAACTGAGCTGGGAAAAAAAGATGTGGAGGAGGAAATCGTACGTATCATGAAGCTAAAACCAAAGTCGAAAATGGAGATTGAAAGAAATGTTGAAGACTTAGTGGTGTTGTTTACTATGTACTTGTGTATCGCTGTCTTTTTTACCCAGGCAAACAGAAGTATGATTAGCAAGAACCAGTTTGCACACTATTTTGATTCTTTGGATAGGATGAAGAGAACTTACTGGCCAGTTCATATACATGAGTATCTCATGGCGAGCATTAAGAAACATCAGGATTCACCAATTAAAGTTAATGGTTGTGTGCTTTATCTGTTGGTGAGTTTACATGTGCACACAGTTGTACACCTGACATATCCATTCACCATTTTAAATAATTCTGTTCATTGTGTTTGTTCCTTTCTCTTACATTTCTAACTATTCACCTATTTGTTAATGCAACATTGGTTTGCTGAACACAACAAAAGCATGAAGCCAAGCAATGAGGAAGGTGTGCCAAG
This sequence comes from Papaver somniferum, assembly GCF_003573695.1. NCBI lineage: Eukaryota > Viridiplantae > Streptophyta > Magnoliopsida > Ranunculales > Papaveraceae > Papaver > Papaver somniferum. The sequence goes on along the minus strand of NC_039366.1, from coordinate 92,176,915 downwards.
GCTTCTTAGGTGGATCATCAGCGATGTCAGTAATACAAACGAGAAAGAACTGAATGATTGCTTGAAAAAGGTATCTCAAAAAACTTTCTTAGAATAGTATATGTACATTGATATACACCTTTAAGAAGGTGTACAGGATTGTACATTGTTGATAGATTTTAAGAAAGTTGTCTTGTGTACAACAATGTACACTCTTACAACATGTGTAAAAAATTGTACACCTGTGATCAATGTTGATACTTTGGCATGTTTTCAGATGCAACCAGGATGGGTGAAGGCTTATACTGATGAAGAGCGATTGCTTTTGGATGAGTACCGGAGGCAGAAACAAGAAAATAGTATAGATGATGTGAAGGAAAATTTGCGCATTTCAGATATGCGAAGAAAGGAGTTGCATGATGAGATTACTGAAGTTCTGGATAGGCAAGAAAGGCTTTTTAGTTTCATTGAAGAGAAAAGACTAAAAGTTAATGAAGTTGGTCTAATGAACTTGACAGAAAGACAAGTTAATGATTTCCGTAATAACACTTTGAATGAAATCTTTAAATGTGCAAAGGAAATACGGATTGAAACTGAGGAGGATGAGGAGATTGAGGAGGATGAGGAGGAGGAGGAGGAGGAGGATGGGGAGGATGGGGAGGATCACAAGGAAGATGAGGAGATTGAGGAGGATGAGGAGGATGGGGAGGGGCACAAGGAAGATGATGAGATTGAGGAGGAGGAGGAGGATGACAAGGTTGAGTAGGAGCACAAGGAAGATGATGATGATGACAATGACAAGGAGGAGCACAATGAAGATGGTGATGTGCATGATCATAATTATGATGATGATGGTGATGACAATGACAATGAGGGTAGCAAGGGTGGTGATACGCATGATCATGACAATGACAAAGAGGGTAGCAAAGGTGGTGATGACGAGCATGGAACTGAATCTGAAAGGAATGAAGTTCCGTCTGAAACTCCTGAAAAGCAAAGGTACAACATCAGTTTTTTTAAATTTGCAAGTCATTTCTTTTTTTTATGTGTGTACATAGTCGTACACCAGTGTGTGAAAGCTAATACCTTTTCTCAAAACTTGAATCTTTTTAGCACTCCTTCACCAAAGACCAATGAGGCAAATGAAGAAGAGGATGGCAAGGATGGAACAAGCCGAGGAGTTGAGTCTGAAACTGGTAACAAGCCGAGGTATATGTGTAGCTCGCATTTATTCTCATTTTCTATATATGTGTACCAAGATGTACACCTTAGTGATTTCTTATGTGTGTGTATCAAGATGTACACCTTAGTGATTTCTCATTTTCTAAAAAAATTGCATTTTTTTCAGCACTCTTCTGCCAAAGGAAGTTGAAATCGCTGAAGCTCAAACTGATGAAATTGACAAAGTAGATGGGTGTGAAGCTGCTAACAAGCAAAGGTATAAAGAAAATGATCTCAGCTTATATATATATATATGTATATATTTTTGTTTTTAGTATGTGTGTACAAGGATGTACACCTTTATGACTTCTTCTGAATTTGTGTACATACCTGTACATTGGTGTAAAACTCTGTACACCATTGAAAATTCTCATAAAAATTTCATTTTTTAGTACTTCAATGCCAAAGACAAGTATAATCAATGAAGATAAACAAGACCAAGTGAACCTTGATGACTGGAATGTGATGGATGGCACTCGAACAGCTGAAATTGATGAAGCTACTATAATTGCAGCTGAAGCCATATGTCAGTTGGATCCTAAAGAAGTCATTTTACTCACACAAGGAGAAGAATCACAGAATGAGACTTATACATCAATTGAGGACCTTCTAGATAACTTGTCTGAAACTGTGTTCGTAAAGCTTGAAAAAGGTTGTTACAGAACGACACCATCTGAAGTAAAGGAAAAGATGGCAACCCTAATTCGCCACGATTGTCCAAGCTTTGCATTATTAATCCAAGAAGATTCGTCGCAAAAATCATTATCCAATGAAGATGTACGAGAAAGGATCATTGAAGAAGCAGTGCAGTTCATTCAACAAAATCCTAGTAAATTTTTTAGTAGCCAAGAGGTAGAAGAAGAGAAGACGACTCTAGTGAGGACAAGAGCAGGGAGGATGAAGGAAGCAGAGATGTTGAAGACACAAGCCGCTGGCAAGTTGTCCAAGACACCACAAAAGAGAAATGCAAAAAGAAAGCTAGATCCCGATTTCACTGCCGAGGGTAAAACCAAACGAGTTGTGATAAAAGAAGATCCAAAAGGCAAGGGGATCAAAGAGGGACAAGAACCAGGCTATCCTGCGCCAATAAAGATAAAGGGAGATGTATATTGTCCTCACAATCCATTGCCAGATGTTCGTCTATCACCACTATACCAAGCTATGCAAGCAGGATAGGAAAAAAAAAGGGTACAAAAATTCTTTGACTATGCAAGCCTGGAGTAAGTTCGCAAAACACCATGATTGAATGTTATAAAAAAATTTATGTGCACAAATTTGTACACCATGTTAAAATTTCCTTTATGTTTCCGCAACTCTGTAGCTTGGCAACTAACAAGCCTGAATGATCCAACAGTCAAGGAAGATATTTTGATTGCTGAAAGAGTACTTCGTGAACTGATGTTCAACAAATATCTGGACCAGGAGGTACTCCAGTTCTACATCCATCGACGTAGAAGAGCACTTGTCAGAGATAGCATGCGTCCTCCAGATGGCAAAAAGTACCTGAGCTGTGAAATTATGAGTCCTACTGCATGTGTAAGTTTCTCAAAACAAATAAGAAATGTCATGTATAGTTACTTTAATATGTATTGTGTACATAGTTGATTGACATGGAATGTTCTATGTGTTTTTAGATTTCTTTAGCTGTGTACACTAATATACACCAATATGCATATATGATTGACACATGGTCTGTTAAGTGTTGATTGTTAGATTTATTTAGCTATGTACATAGATGTACACCAATATGCATCTATGATTGACACATGGTCTGCTAATTCTTGATTGTTAGATTTATATAGGTGTGTACATAGGTGTACACCTGTATATCATACATGGATATACGGTATGTTTTCAGGCCTGCAATGTTTGATTTGTTAGTTTTCTGTAGTAGTGTACATGCTTGTTAGTTTTCTGATTAAGGTGAGCCTAATTAATTTTGTTTTCTAACAAATTATTAATTGCAGTACTATGTCAAGTATAATGTCACCAGCGAGGTGCAAAAGCTTGTGGTTAATTTCATACGGGACATGCCTGAGAACCTGGAAGTTCTTGTAATCCCTATCAATCACTATACAGATCAAACGAGGATGGGATTGCACTGGTCACTTTTGAATTTTGATTTTGAAGCCAATGAATGGAAATGGTATAACTCGTTGCACTCAGAAAATGAGCAGTCATATCAAGATGATGCAAAGCAACTAGCAATTGTGGTACAAGTGGAACTCGACAAGAAGAGAGCATTGAAGGGTCATCCACCTATAGAAGAGCACGAATTAAACATCATGCCATGCCCTTCACAAGGAATCAACCCGGACTGTCTAATATATACTTGTTACTTTATGAAACGAAGTATGAAGACAACAAAAGGTATGGAAAAAGGTCAGCAGAGGGCCGAAGATATTTGTCAGCAAATGAGATCAAAATTGGTGGCCAAGATGTTGACAAAAGGCGGATGGTATGAAAAGGTGTGGGATATAGCAAAGGACAAGGAGCATAATCAGTGGCGCAAGACTACAAGAAAGCATCCATTGAAGAGGAAGAAGATTTTTTAATCTTCATTCAAGATCACTTTCTGAATTTCTTCTAAATATTTTTAATCTTCAGACAATTTTTTTAAATTTCAGTGTCACTTTGTTTATGACTTATCTCTTTTCAAATTTCAGTTTTTATCAATTTGTTTGACTTATCACTACTAAAAGACCTTACATTAATATTTTTATTAGTTTCAATATTAATGTTACAAGTTTATGACTTATCTCATTCACCAGGCTTTGAAATATTAAGGTGTACTTGATTGTGCACAGTTACTGATAGAACAGAAAATGTTTAGAAGGTGTACATAATAGTACACATGTACTGACAAATTTTTATACTTGATCAAAAGTATAAAAATTGAAAACATAAAAATATATTACTAAAATTTGTATAGCATGTAGAACTGAAAACATGAGAATTGAACATAACAAAAGTAATTACTAATTATATACAGATCTGAAAACATATAATATTACTGAGAAAAATAGACTAGAAGCATCCATTGTACACCAAGGTGTACATAGTCGTACACCTGTAAAAAGACAGGTAAGAAAAACAGAAGTTTGCAGGAAGGTGTACATAATGGTACACATGTCCTGGCACTAATTATCCACGCCAAAAGCAAATTGAAAAGACAAAATCTTTGAACAAATGAAACATAGAAAAAAATCCTCAAAGCATGGGGGCAGGTAGCTCTGTTATGGTGACCAAGAGTGAAGCACTTTGTGCACATCATTTTCCTATTTTGCTTCTCATATGCATTCTTGAAGCGCTGTGTTCTTCGTCTACCCGGTGGAGGAACAGGAATAGGAACAATAACCCTATCACTAGGATCATAAGACTACGGCTTGTCATAATTGGGGATTGGAAAGATGATCTCCTGGTATGTCCCGTTGTACCATTCGGTGGTGAAGTATGGCTCAACAAATGAATAAATGTCTTCTCTATTAGCTTGAATGGCAGCACAAGCATGCGCACAAGGAAAACCATTCACTCGCCACCTGTGACATGTACAAGTTTTCTGCAATAGATCTACAGAATGAGTCCGGGGAGACCCGACTTCATACAATCTTTCCATGGACTGAACAACAGTCCAAGTACGACCAATGTCGATGTTTTCCTTTAGTAAAACCTCATATTCAGGAGTGAGCTTAGTGTTTAATGTTTCCAGACCTAGTATCCTTCTCTCAGACATTTTCTCCATAACCTTCAAACTAACATAATAAAAACACAAAACATAAAATCAAAAACATGATCCATAAGGAATACGGATAAAACATGTGTACATTGTTGTACACATTAAGGAAATCCATGTGTACAATAATGTACACACAGTTGCAGAATCACAGATGAACACGTGTACAAGTATCTACAGAACAAGCAAATCCATGTATGCAACAATGTAGACATACTTGCATAAATAAAAAACTAAACATAAAACTCACCGTATCGCATCGAGAAGAACAAAAGCAGGCAACTTTTTGAAAGGAAGAACCCAGTTGTTAAAGGACTCGGCAAGAGTTGAAGAGTGAGCACCATATCTGCATACAGGGAAAAACTCATTTGCCCATTTCTCCTTTGGAATAGTCCTGATATAGTTAGCAACATGTCCAACTCCAATTGCATGCATTCCCCTCAAAGCTTCTTCAAAGTTTGCTGGTGTGTAAGAGTACGCAGCTTTGTAAAATAAATCAAGAACGGGCTTCGAATTCGCATCACCTAATCCAATGGGGAGATTGCATTTGATGTGGTAAAAGCAATAGCTGTGATGTGAATTAGGAAAATATTTTGGAATGCCCTGCATAAGTCCTTCATGACGATCACTAAGGAAAACAATCGGACGACCATCGACAACATGTTGAAGATTCTCCAGAAACCAAAACCAATTATCTTTGTTTTCAAAAGAAACAATAGCAAAAGCAAATGGGTAAAACTCATTGTTTCCGTTGATACATGTAGCAGCCATAAAAGTACCCATGTATCTACCAGTAAGGAAAGTAGCGTCCAAGTAAATCATGGGCCTGAGATACCTATAGCTATGCTTGCAAGCACCGTAACAAACGAATATCCTATGAAATCTACTGGTTCCATCCTCAACTTCAAACTTCACATAGCTATCGGGATTACTTTCTTCAATTGCTTTGACATACCAAGTAAAATCTCTATACGACTTCTCGTCATCCCCATATTGTTCTTCAAATACAGCTTCTTTCCCTTTACGGGCATGGTGATACTTAATATTGGACCCATAAGTTTTCTTGAAAAGTGACATGATCTATTTGGGTTTTAAGCTAGGATCACCCTGTAAATTGTCAGCGATCAAATGCTTGACTAACTTGGTTGTCACCGCAGGACTCTTCAACCTCAAACCAACACCACAAGTATAAAAAAAAAAAACTGGAATAAGTAATGTGCACCACAGTTTACACCTATTAAGATCTCAAAACCAACACTATGAACATACACACAAACCAAGCAAGAACATGTAATTTAAGAGTACAACAAGTACAGTGCACTACAATGTACACCTAAAACAAATCTACATATATAAGATGCACAATTTACACCTAAAGATAAGTAATGTGGACTAGTATGAAAACGACTAACATGTGAGTGTTAGAATCTTTCAGCAAGAACCGAGAAGTATCACCATTCACAGGCCCAAAATTAATCCTCCAAGCACAACAATCTTCTTCGCACTTTGCAGTAAAACGAGTTTTGTCATTTTTAAGAATAGAAATCTTGTGACCAGTAGCCATCTTGTACTTATTGACAACAATACTAACAACTTTAACACCACCCATGAATTCTATACCAATCTCGTCAAATACATAATTTCATTCATCGATAATAAGAGGCTTCCCCTTGTATACATCATGATCTAACACCCTTACCATCTTAGGACTTTCAATTTCACAAGCAGACTTAGAACAAGAACCAGAACTACTGCTGCAACCATACTTAGAACCAGAACTTCTGCTACAACTATACTTAGAACGAGAAGTATGATTCGGAATCATATACACATGCAAATAGACATCTTCATTATCAATAAGAATCATGAAACCAATTAAGATTTGCAGTTGTATATCACCTGTCACAAAAACTACTTGAGCATTGTCCATATAGCTGAAACATATACTCCCAGGAGACAAAGACCTCCAGTGCTTGCATGCTAAATGCTTCAGTTCTTATACGGTTATTTTAGTATTAACACGAAAAACGGCAGAATGCTCACCATGATTCAAAACAACATTAATAAACTTGTCAGGCTTATTTGGTACCCCTACATATTACAAAAGAAATGATTATAAACATCTGAAGCTTCAATTTCATACAACCTAAAAAGTAAACGGTGTACATGAAAGTACAGATTTAAAAAATGCCAAAAACATCAAGTAACAGTAAACCTAGATAAAAATACTCCATCAACTAAGCTCCAGAATCTTACTGGAACAAAAATAGAAGACTAGGATATAGTATCAGTTCGATTTCATATCATGCATCATAAAACTAAAAAATCAACATCAAGTAACAAAAATCGAATTTATCTAGTATTAACAGTAAATCATCATCATCGCGAGAATCAAAAGCTACTATATAACAAAATATCAACTAAAGATCATACGAATTGATATCATTAACTCATAAACTCAAAAAAACTAAACATCAGAAACAATACCTGAAAATTAGATTGAATTACAACCAAAATAAAACTAACCTGAGGTTGAATTCGGCTCCATTAGCAATCAAATCCAATCTAAGCTCTACAAATCTGATAAATCACCTCTGAATTCAAACATGGAACGATCTATCTCTCACTCTGTGGTTTCTTCAAATCTGATTAAGAATTTTCGACTCTAGAACTGGATCGAACGTAACCTGAGTTGAAATATGATGAAGAAACTATTAAATCCTTACTGAAACTGTAAAATCGCCTCCCAAATCATCTCAGAGCTGCATCCTGTTTTGAATTCAAGTTTCAGATCTAGAAAATTCGATTTCGAAATCAGGCTTTATATACCATAAATCGTTCAAGAGTAATTATGGTATAGGGAAACTCGCAAAATCGGACTCGTCCGTGAATTTGGAGTAACTCGTCCAGGTTTGGACTAATCTGTTTTGGGCGGGTTTTTTTTGGACTAGACTGTACTAGGCTTCTGATGGATGGACTAGAACGTCCAAAGCCCAGTAACTTTGGGACTAAACATCAATTTCTACTATAAGCTAATTGTTCAATTATTACTAACGACTAATACTACTAAGAGCAACTCCAATGAGACCCAAACCAGTAGATTTACCCATTATACACCTACAATGGGGCCGGCAAACCATTACAACGGATGGACCTCTAAGTCAGAGGTTTGTTCATAGCGTCTCGGACATAGTCGATCGACTCAATCTGAGATAATCGGTTCTAATAGCACTGACTAGCTTATATTGAGTCGAGCATCGCTTCTAGAAGAGACGACCAATTCAGACTGAGCCGACAACGACTAGTCCATCCAACGGCTATGAATCCACTCCCTATAAATTGAATTGATTTCAACTCCAAAATCACACCTTCTACACCTACAAATTCTTCATAATTTCACTTCAATCCTCATCATTCAATATAAAAAAATGGCTATCAGAGTTCGTGGTCCTAAGTTTTCTCTGGAAGAAGATTCAGCAATTTGCACAGCTTATGTTTTTCAAACAAGAAATAATATCCACAGTACGAATTTTATGCAAATAACTTTCTAGCAACAAGTTTTTGCAATGTTCGTTGCAGAAACAAAAAACCTGAGAAACCGTGATGTTACTGGAATGTATGCTTGTTTTCAATCAATTAGTCATGTTGTCAACCAATTTCTTGGTATGGTAATGCAAGTTAACCGAAATAGGATTAACGGTGAAACTGAAGATGAATTGATCCAAAGAGCTTCAACGATGTGGCAGGAAATTAACGGGATACCTTTTCAATTTGTAGGTTGTTCTAATAACCTTAGAGGTCATCACAGGTTCGACTCATTCTGCCTTTTAGATGCTCCACCAGTCGCTCCATGAAGGAGGATGCTCTATTACCTTGTTTTTATGATTTAGTAATTAAGTCTAATGTAACATTTAATAAAAGCTAATGTGAGACTAATTAATGTTTAATGGAATCTAATTAAGTCCATTAATACCACTTTCTGAGTTGATGCCCTGGTACACATTTATGTAATTTTCCAAACAAGCATTCACCATTTTTTTCCCATCAGATTGACGATGGTAGGCTGTACTCAAACTCAAATTGGTATCAAAGATTTAAAGAGATCTTGCCAAAAGTTGGTGGTGAAGATTTTATCTATCTATGAAATAATTGATGAAGGAAGTCCATGCAGTTTAAACACTTGATTCAGAAGAAAAAAATTACTACAATTGTTTTCGTGTAAGGATGACGCAACCCGACAAAATGATTATACTTAGATAACCTATACACCACCAGTAAGATCGCATTTATCCTCTCACTGACAGGTAGCCTTTTAATACAGTCCATCGTAATATGTTTCCAAGCTTGATCAGGGATGTGTAAAGAGTGTAGCAGTCCACTTGGAAAATTGTGATATCCTTTCTTTCTCTGGAAAATGTCACAAGTAGATACAAATACGAGAACTTCTTTCTTTATTCATGGACAAAAAAAGTAAGTCTTGCCCCTGATATATGTAGCGTGCATCCCTGAGTGACCCCATACTGCAGAAGAATTAACTGAAGCAAAAACAGTTGATCTAACATTATTGTTATTTTCCTACATATAATCTGCTCTTACACCTTATCACTTTATCTCGAAATATGAAATCCTCCACAGTTTTAGAAGAGATTAGAACTTGTGAGATCATGGAGCATATATCTTACGTCCAATAGGGTTTTGAGAGTGCCAAATAGTTGCAACTTGCACCTGCATTTAGTCTACTAGATAACACATATGCTACTATATTATCGATACCCTTCTTATACTTGATGTCATAATCAAAACCTAGCAGCTTCATCAACCTTATTTGTTATCTATCTTTCAACATATCCAAGAAACAAATAATCTACTACTCATATCCAAATAATCGATGTCCAAGATCAATCTACTCGTATCCAAGTAATCAAATCGGAATTCTTCTAAGTAATAAACTTGTTATCTATCTTTCAAGATACGAATTATACAAGAAACAAATCTTGTAATCGATTATAATTATAAGGACGTGTCTATTTAGACTGAAAACATACTACTTGTGTAAATATTATTATAATGATAAAAAATATAATGTTGAAAGGGAAAAGCACTAAACACTATAAGTTTTCTTAACGAAGAAATCGCAATAGTAGAAAAAACCCGGGACCTCATCCATATTTGTACACCAAGCTGTATTAAGCCGCTACAAACACTAGCCTACTATCAGACTTCGGACTGAATTGTGGTTGAGACCGAATCCACCCTCCAAGCGATTCAGTTAAAGTCGCGCTCCTTACGTCTCTTGAACTTCGCAACACTCTACGCAATTGATTTCCTTAGCTGACGTCCTTTACAGCCTAAGAGTTTCTTCAACCTCAGTGAAGACTTTTGGTACCAATCTGCCTCCAACAAATAAGCGTATTTGATTTCCATTTAGATCAAAGGTCGAGGCTTGGAAATTCATTTGTCGTAGACAAATCTAGAAAACCTCACAAATGCGGAACACGTACACTCACTTTGATGAGAATCCTGTATTCTTTACCATCTCGCAAAAACAATCTTTAACTTACCAATTAAGAATAGTTTTCAGATATCTATCTTGAGGAATCACAAAGTCTAAGACGAAGAGAACTTTGTGATTTCTATCTATCTTTCCTTGAAGATATTACGAGAACCTCGATAACAGAAAAACAAGATTAGGATAGACGAACTATAACGGTAAAAGATAGCTGGACCTGGCTTCACGAACCCCAAAAGCGAAGTCTTTTAGTCGTAGACCTAATTACATTTCTCAGAGGAAACCTAGGTCAATAGAGGACGACTCTAGCTATCAACTAGGACACAAAGTTTCAGGAATTGAATTTCCCAGTCGAAAGAGCATCTTTATTTATAGTTTTTCAAGACTGGGAGTTTCTTAGAAATCAAGCTAAAATAACTTTGGAATCAAGCAAACACTTTCTCTATTTAGATGAAACTCTAATTAGGGTTTCAAGTAAGTATGGAAGAATTTTCTTGAAAATACAATAAAAGATTATACACTGTGGTCCGGTTATGAAACTGCATATAATAACCGTTCTGTTTTGGAAAATATGCCTTTCGAACTATAAGAAAATTGATGCTCATTTAAACACCTAAGAGTTTAATCATGATGGACACACATAAGTGTTTTAGTGATCAATGATGTCTTAGCGGGGTTTAAGAGGTTCAAAGCAATGCTAAACATATTTAAAAAAAGTAAGTCTTTGAGCATCTGCTAAATTTTACTTGGACCGTTGGTAAAACGATTCGTGAACCGTAAGGCTAGTTCACGAGTCAGGGTGCTACGGTTCGTGAACCGGTTCTCCAACCATACTAGCTCTAGAACTCAGATGTACAATGTTCGCGGACTGGATTCGTCAACCATACTCGGTTTATGGACTCAAATGGACACAGTTAGTGAACTGGATTCGCCAATCGTAAGCCTTTTACACCAACATAAAAATTCATTTCACTACGGTTCGTGAACAGGGTATCGAAACAAGAAACAAAAAAATTTAAATCTATTACGTGACTTCAAATTTAGTCCCTTCGTCCCCGTTATAAAGGCATAAGTTTGTATTTCGCTTGTTCATTAGATATGCAGAATTCTATTTCCAAGATGATTTTTTCTACTTATACCCTTATTTATGATACATGGATAATTGTGTTATGAATATGATAAAGGGTGAAACATAAAAAAAAAAACATAAATACTTACGAATTCAGAATAATTTTCTTACTCTAAAAAAATTGATCCTTCTGCCTATATGTGTGGTACTTCGAAAGTATTTGGAACTTGAAATTTATCACCGGACTAAAACATACATCACGAATCAAAATTTATCTCCCAACTCAAAATATTCATTGTAAAACAAGATATGCGTTGTGACCCAAAATGTGTATTTGACCCAGCACAAATTGTCCGAAAAATGGTCGACATATTTCTACGCATTTGCATCTTGAATATTTAGTTATTTAAAAATTATATTGGTTTTTTTTATTTTTCAAGAAAATTATATTGAAAAAAATACCAATATCAATTACCTGAGGACCTGGTTAGCAATTCGGCGTACGACAAAAATCGGACCGATAAAAATGTGCGCATTAATCCGCTAAACAAAATGTGAATTCGGTCAACTATGCGATCAAAATCTGCGAAATGCAGAAGAAATTCGAAAACTCGTTAGTTCGCGTTTAATGCGTTTTAAGGATACAAATGCGGCATCTGAAATTCGGCATATATTAAATAATTAAAAAAACACAATTTATGTTCAATATACACGGTTAATGTTAAACATAAGTTACATTTTATGTTGAAATGTGAATATATATACCATATGTGTAACTAATGAGGAGAGATGTGGGAGTTTTTATTGAGGGTTTGTTTGTTGCCCCTCTCCTTCAGATCTGCATGATTTTTCTTCAAAAATCAGAGCCGATGATTTAAACTCTATGTAAATCAAACAACACTCCTCTCTTTCTATCTCCCTATATATCTATGCTTCAAAAAAAATATGTGTAACTTTAATAGCAAACCCTAAATGACTCAGTGGTATAGCGTCAGTTCATTGAGCTGACTCAGTGGTATAGCGTCAGTTCATTTGGTTCTATCAAAAAGTCTCCTCAGGTCTAGTTAGCAACTTTTTCGAATTTTTGCCGAATTATTTGTGAATATTCGCGAACTAATTCGTCCCGTAAATATTCGCCGAACAAATGTAACCACGAATAGGAAACACGTAATTTATGACTTCTCCGGATTATTGCGGTTTTTACAAACTAAATAAAAGGTGAGGGGAAGACCAGTGGCTACCGAACTATATGGATAATCTTATATCTGGAAATTCGGCGACATCCACTGATATTCAGAGAGTTTGCGATCTCATAAACCCTAACACAGGTTCGTGGGATTTAGAAATCCTACAACAGAACTTTTCTCCTGATATTGTGGAACATATAACTTCGATATTTATCAATCTCGATGAAGAGGATATTCTAACCTGGTCTTGCACTCCGTCAGGTATTTTCTCTGCAAAATCGTGTTATCGTCTGCTTACAAATGACATTCCTGTTTCATCTTCTTACAGTCAGTTTCCATGGAAACGATTTTGGTCCTTCAATAACATAATACAAAAAATACACATTTTAATTTGGAGGGATTATAAATAATGACATTGTTGTGAAGATGAATATTAACAGATTTGTCCATAATGGTGATATTTCATGTACGTTCTGTAAGGGTTGCTTAGAGTCAATTTTCCATCTTCTTTTTGACTGTCCTATGTCAAAAATGGTATTTGATAGTGCCTCTCTATCTTTTAACATTGGTGGAACACTTGAGAATGTGAATGATATTCTAATGGATTGGATGGAGCATGATACGAGGTTTAGTTTTACTCGTAGAGCTTGCATTCTTTGGAACATATGGAAAATGAGGAACGACATGGTTTTTCAAGGGGTGAACTTCTCTGTTATTTTAATCCTTAAAAAAGTTTCTCATGATGTTGGTCTTTGCATGGTTAATTATCTTGATGAAATAGACAGGGAAGGTATAAATCCGCAGCAACAGCAATGGATTCCACCAGATGATAATTATGTGAAGATTAATACCGATGCTGCTTTGATTCGCAATAAAGGAACAACAGGGGCGGTAGCTCAAGATCACAGAGGAGTATTCTTAGGCCGTGAAACAATCACTTTTGACGCTACTTCCTCCATTATGGATGAAGCTATAGTTTGCAGATTAGGGATTACTTTGGCGAAAATATTATCCGTTGATAATGTCATCTTTGAAGGTGATGCAAAGAATGTAACAACTGCAATTTTAGGGGATTCTCGTGATATTCCTTGGAATATATGTTCCGTCATTCCGGAGATTAAACATGAAGCTTCTTCATTTGATGATGCAAAGTTTTAACATGTCCCTAAAATTGTTAATCATCTGGCACAAGAGTTATGCCAATTTACAATGCAAGATAATTTAAATAATAGGTGAAATGCAAATTTTCCACCATCTTGTATTTCTTCAAACCTCAATTTAATGAGGTAGTCTAATAAAGTGTCGGGCTTTCGGGCTTTCTTAAACCCGTCTTTCCTTCAAAAAAAAAAGGGTGAGGGGTATATACATAATAAATAAGGGGATTTGTGTAGGATCCATGGACAGTAGGGTGATTATAACAATCCCTCAAAAATTAACAATACAAAACTCTACACTCCAACTTCAGAGGCTTTGTCAGAACCAACCCAAAAGTCCCAAACAACCGGCCGTGACGGGCTCACTTTCAATTCTACTAGAACCGATTTCGAGTCCAGTCGGAAATTCAGGACCTTCAGGTAGGTTCTGATAAATACGCCATTTTGGGTCACATCACGGTTCACTACCAAACCAAATGGGGTTCTTCCTTTTAGTAAATTGTTAAAGACCTGTTCCGTATTACATCTGGAGAGCCAGATGTGATCCAATAAAAAATCTTATGCTCTGTTAACCCCAAAAGGTATCATGATTCAGAGTAATCATCTAAATGTCATTGTCCTGCACTAGATAGAGTCCACCGGTAAATGGCTAGCTAAAGCTTAATCGAAATGCAGATTATAGCACTTCTCAAAATACTTACCTAAACAACACTGTTGCATACTGGACAATGGACATATCCACCAGTAACGGGTCATCCCAAGTGTAGTTGCAGGAAATCCTACAACCACACCCTCAATGAAATCTCAATAACAATTCAAGTGATCATCTTAAAATTCATCTATTCATTCATAAAATTTTCAATATGGTTACAAAAGTTATGAGAAACTTTAACTTGGAGAACAAACAATCTTTCTCTCTCCTAATTTCCAAGTCTAAGCTCTCTCAAAAATCTCTCTCTTTACATGGTCGCTCGGTCCCTTATATAGGGATTTTACATAGTCGGTGACAGCTAATAAAGCCCTTATTTTTGGATCTGGCGTGCGTCATTAACGCAAGCTTACTTTGACTCTTCTCGCACGTACTCTACAATATCGCATAATCATCACAATTTACTCGTGATTCTTTTGACGTCATCTGATGCGTCATCTTAAATATATTGTACGCGATAACCTTCGCTTGTTCGTCGAACCATTACTTCGCACATATAATAGACGTGCGGTATTTAGTATCTACATTTTGCCTCTTCTCATGTCGTTTCTTTGGAAAGGGAGCGATATGAAAAACTCCAATTTAAAATGCCGCACTCATTCATCTTTTCATATTCTTTTCTACTGACATATTTCCCTAATTTAAGCGTGAGAACTTACGCGTGTCTTTTCAGCTACTCTTGAACTAACACGTCCTTTATAACCGCTTTTTCTTATCTGTTCATTCTCAATCATCGCATTAATGGGTGAATATCTCGGGAATCGAGAGTAAATATCTTATGTACTCTCCTTCTTCTTCATACTTCTTTTTACTCTCGGTCTTTCCTTTATTTTCTGCAAATATTTCGTTCTGCTGCTACTCCTCTGATTTCGTCGTTCTTACTTTTTATCTTATTTTTTCGCATTTCCTCTGTTATTTCTCAAATCTCAACCATCTTGATCTTGATTTTCTTGATCATTTCTGATTATCTTTTCCTTACTCCTCATTACATACTAAAACATGCCTGAAGTTGGTTGGAAGAACAAACAGGCATTTGATAGATTGAAGAACGAGTTTGGTGCACGGGGTTTTCCGTTATCTTCCCCTGATGGATCAAAACCTTCATCTAAACTTGGACCTGAATGTTTTTCTCTTGAGGAATGGAGTGACCAAAAGATCATCATTACAGTGGGACAACTTCTTGCTGGTCTTCCTATTCCCCTTTATGATCCCAAAATTCCGTTGTTTTATGAGATCCTTTCACATGCGAATTTTTCGCGTGGCATATCTCAACTTAGCGGTGATAGTATTATAATAACTCTTGAATATACTCGTCGCGCAGAAGTTTTAGAATCTCAGTACCCAGTAGAGAAGCGAATCCTGATCATCGAGATGAGGAAATTAATCATGTTAATTATACCCTAGAAATTATTTTCAAGAACTACGAAGTTACCATCATGAAAAGTAGCGCCTCTAAATGGGGTGTTCGCTTGTCAAGAAAGATGGTATTGCTGAAGAGAAAAGAATCATGCGAGATGTCGATTGGCATGATACTACAAATAATACCGCTTGTTGGTCGAACGACACGCGATGGTTAGATTATCCAATCATCTTGGTAGGCCCATACATAACTGGTAGGGATGAACATGGCTTAACTCTTCCCCTTCCTGAGGGACTTCCTGCTTATGATCCTTGGGTATTCAGATGGCCCGAAGAAGAGAAAGTGGTATGCTATCTTTATTTATCCTTATTTCCCTCTTTTTTCTTTTATCTTCTACAACTCTTACTTATTTTCCTCATTTCATATGGCTGATCAAGCAAAAAAGGCCAAAAAATCGTCTCGAGCGACACCTTCGCACTATAATGAAGTAAGAAATACCTTTTGTTTCATTTTAACAATATTATTGCCTCTGTTTCTTATCTTTAATTATTCGCGTAGGGGGAGATTGTTAGAGAGGTTCGTGGCTCTGGTGGAACTGTAAGTGTGAAAGGAAAAGGTGCAATTCGCAGTAACAAGACTTCTTCTAAACCTTCTTCCAAGAATCCTTCTAAGAAGCGGAAAACACCTTCCTCTTCTTCTTCAAGTTCTCAGTCCGACAATGATGATGATAGTATTCTTGGTGAAGATCCCTCTATTAAATCTGCAATGGAGCAAATATCTAGTATTTTCTCTGACTCCATGACAGCAGTTGGAGATGATTCGTTGGCTCATACATGTAAGACTCTTGCGAAGATAATAGATGCTCCTACTTTGGATGATGATTCTCTTCGCGGAGCTTCCTCAGCTTTGAGCCCCAGTTTTCAATATTCGCTTGCTTCTATGGTAATTTCTTATACCTTCGCACTTTCCTTAAAGTTGCACCATGCGAAAATTTTCTCACATTTATTTAATAACCTCGCAGGTGGCTCGCTCATCATACGTTGTCTCTTCAGACTATGAAAGGAGACTTCGCAGGCTTGTAGCTAAAAATAATGAACTTAAGTCCCAAGCTTCCATTCATGAGAATGATATTGCTGATCTTTGCAAGAGAAACCATCAACTTGAATCTGATGTCTCTTCTTGTACAAACAAGATATCCGATCTTCAAAAAAGGAATGATCAATTAGTTGGTGCGTAATCTTTTACCTCTTTTGTCAATCTGTTTATTTATGCCTTTTTTTCCTATTATAATTATCTATTCCTGCAGAGATTTACAGCCTTACTGATGAGACAACTTCTTTATTTCTCTCTCTCCCTCATCCTTTTGATGGTGATATTCTTCTAGAGTGTCTTAATACTTCTCTGAATAGCTTTGCTGATATCAAGTTGGATACCCTTTCCTTGGAGGAGCTTAAGGCGAAGTACCAATATCTTAATGTTCACCATAAGAGTGCCTTGTCTAATAGTAATGATTTTAGACGTCTCTTTTTAGAAATTAAATAGAGAAATAAAAATTTGCAAGACAGGATTAACACTCTTATCGCCGAGAAAGATCAAGTTGCTCTCAACGGTGCGAAATCTTTAAAGAAATTCCAAGAGACTATTCTTCAAGTTCAAATGGAACGAGATCGAGCTTTAAGCAAGAGGGACGCGCTTGTTGAACGAGGAAACATGATTCGCTCTAGACTTCTCATAGAAAGCGATGTCGAATTTGACTACGCTGCTAGAGTCTTAGATAATGCTAGGAATGACTTAACTTTGAATGTTAGCCTTGAGTCAAATCATTCCTTTGATTAAAGATATTATTTCCAATAAAGAAGGTTGTTCATTATGCCTTTCCATTTGTTATTTCTTGATCAATTTTTTGTAAGTGATATTAACCTTCTTACTTTCCTTTGCAGTGATTGAGAAAGAACTTCGCATTCAAATTCAGGAAATGGAATCAAAGATTGCCGCTGATAAAGGTCTGGAGGCGAAGCTTGTCGCACGTGATTCTAAATATCGCAGGTTAAAGAAACAATTTGCTACCACCATTTCAAATAATAGCAAGGATGTTATTCGCGTTCGTGATGCAGCAATTAAGAAGATCTGTACTGAAAATGGCATTCCTCTTTCAAAGTATAAGTTTACTGACATCCCTCCTAATGAAGATACTTCTGATATCTCTGATAGTGAAAAAAGAAGATGAAGAATATGAAGAAGATAATGAATCTGAATATGATGGTTCTGAGACTGATGAGATTGACGAAGATAACGCAGGCAAGAAGTAGCTTCTTTGCTCTTGAAGATCTTTTCTATTTTGTCGCACTTGCAAAGCTTTTACCAATTCTTCGTTCATCGAGTACTATCTTCTGAGAACTGCTTCTTTAATGTAATCTTTTTGAATATTTGGTACTCCTTTATTGTATATTCTCATTGTTATATACCTGTATAAAAAACTTTATTTTCCAGCAAATGAGATCAACTTGGGATAACATCTTTTTAAATGTGCATGGTGACGCCCATTTATAATGACAAATAACTTATGCGTAAATCTATCATGTGGGGGAGAATAACACCCTTCTAAATGTTTGCATTCCCATACTTGCATCTGGTATTCGACGGCAGATGATTGAATGAAGCTAATATGTAAGATTATTATAACTGTACATATTCTTCTTTTGTCATAGTACGTCTTGTTATTATATATCAGGTTATATATCTTACGCACACTAATATCATTTCTTCATCACTGTACCTTTTCGTTCTCTTACAAATTTACCTTTGCTTTTTGCTTCAGCTATGTTCTTTGTGTTACCATGCGAAATTCTCTTGTGAGAAATTCTCTTTGTCTTATAACCATGCGAAATTCTCTTGTGAGAAATTCTCTTTGTCTTATAACCATGCGACTATATTCACAAGTTATATTCATCCTGCAAAACAATAATTATTATCTTCTATATTATTTTTCTCATGAGGTCTTATTTAGCCTTCCTAGTTAAAGGTCTTATTTTTCCTAGTATATGATATTGTTTCTGCGCGAAGAAAACGCAGGACGCCTTTACGCTTTCGCGCAGTGGCCCATTGATCTGGCCTTATCATCTTCTTGTATTATTTCCTCTTCAGGGTTTATTTTTGCGCAAATATGAAAAATCTTAATACTCCCGTGAGTAAAAAGTCTCATAATATTTGCGTCTTTTGACACAATTCAGCTCCCTAATGGAGGGTGTCGTCCTTATATTCCCCTTGATTACCCCTTTAAGGAGACGTACCCCTGTCGGGTTAGGATGGTATCCTCTCATCCAGTAATGCAACAATCAGTTGTTTTCGCGGCCTCTTATCCCTCCGCCGATATGGCTTATGGTTACAAGACCGCACCCTAAGTGGGGTTTCTTCGGACGGAGTGCATCATAGTCAAGACTTATCAAGAGCGTCCAGGTACGCTCCAGACGCCCCAGGCACCCTTGACTCAACTGTGTACCTCGGCGCCTTGATCGAGTTTCTGCACTCCTTAGGAGAGACCTTGTCACCTTAATCTTTCGATATAGGGGCCTCTCTTGGATGGGTTTTTATTTCACCCCAAATCTCCATGACTCAAGCTCCAGGGTCGGTGTAGCTTTCACTTGAGCCATGCTAACTAGCTTTCGAATTATGACGCGCGTTAGGTCTTATTTTGCCTCTTGCTATATGCGAACTAGGGTGCACGCCACAATCAGATAGCTAGGCTCCTTAATTGGAGTCTTTATTTCTGATGCCTTCTGTGAAGGTTTTTATTTATGATGCCTTAATCGGAGTCTTATTTTTACCTTTTTCTCATATAATATCATTATAATGAAAAAGATATTTTTTGATTGCATTCATATTCTTGATTAATACAATTTTGACATCATCTTTCTTTTCGTATTCGCTTGACTGGTAACTTGAGATAACTAGTTTGCTTCTTTAAGTTCGCATATGTTATTGGATATACTGATTCGTATTTTTGCATGGACCATATTTCTTCAGGTACACTCGATTCCATAATTCATCAGATGGATTCCCCTTCTCATCTATCAGCTCATACATCCCATTGTTAACAATTCTTTTGATCTTATATGGGCCTTCCCACATGTTTTCCATATTTCCTTTACCAGTTCTTTGATATCCAAGTTTTTGTCTCAACACTAGATCTCCTTCTTGGAATTCACGTCTTCGTTTTTGTACAGTTTTTATCGCTTGTGCAGAATTATGTGTTATCTCATTCTCTTTGTTTACAACATCTACCATCAACCTTTCACCTCGCTGACATTCTTTAATATGTTGTTTCCAGTTTCTTCGCTTTCTGGAGCGCTCTTCACATTTGTCAATGTCAATCTCATGGCATGATTTTCCTTCATTTGGATCTCCTCTTATTACTCCTATGCCTTGAAGAAGAGGAAACTTGATACATTGGTGGAAAGTTGAAGCCACCCCTAGAATACCATGCAACCACGGTCTTCCAATCAAAGCATTGTAAGGTGATTCTACATCAACAACACATAATACTATTTCAGATGATATAGTTTTTAAACGAATCCGCATTGTTATCTCTCCCTTCGGTTTATTAGTTGTGTCGTTAAAACCGTATATCTTATAAGTAGAGGGAATAAGCTCTTCATCTCGACCACCCATAGTTTTGTATGTATGGTAAAATAAGATGTCCACCGAACTACCAGGATCTATTAGTATTCTGTTAATAGCCCATGTATCCACGTCTTCCTCTTCATCTTCATCAGTTTTTGCTTTTGGGTTGATTTCCAACTTTATCACTAAAGGAATTTCGTGTGGCTCTCCACCTCCAGGTACTTCTTCTGCGTTGAAGGAAATAAGTTGCTTCTGTCAATCTTTTAAGGGAGATACTTTCGCAAGATTCAATATCTCTCTTCCATCATTATCCCTCGCGTAAACTGTGCTCAAGATATTATCATGAAAGTCTTTTATGTTCTTGAACGAATGTATTATCGAATTACAGTATAGATTCTTCGCCTTCGCACCCATCTCTATCAAATATGTATTTCTTCCTGTCTCCGTTCCTTATGTGCGACCTTCTGGAGGAGGTGGTGGTATATTCTATTGTTGATGTACCAGAAAGTGATCTAACTTTCCTTGATCTATCATTCGCGGTATGATTTTCTTTATGTCCCTACAATTATTTGTTGTATGACCATGAAAGCGATGATAAGCACAAAATTCTCTACTTCTCCTCCCTGGTGGTGGCTCATTTCCCGCATTTGGTGGTGCCGGTATTTCTTCCATCAAAATTATAGCTTCCCATATTTTTTTCTACTGTAGCATTTAGATACGTCATCTTTATAGGCTCTCAAACTACTTTATTGCCTCTTTGACCTTGATTAAAATACTTCTTTTGGCCCCCATATCCTTCTGGCTAGTTATCAAGTCTTTGAATTTTATTACTCCACGATTATTGAATTGTTTTCTCTTTCCCACTCTTCTTGATCTCGACCACCCATTGCTACCATTTGTTGTTGATCTTCATTTATCGCCTTTTTGTATCTTCCTTGAGATGTGCTTGCGATTGTGTTCGTTATTTAAGGAAGTAAACTAACATTCCCAGCTTTTGTGTTTGTATTTGTCACAGGATAAGATTCCATTTCTTTCTGCTTTCGTTCAAGAGCGATGTATTCTTCCTGATACTTGCGTAACTCTGTCATTGATATGGTTTCTTTAATTCTGAAAATTTGCGTGTGTAGAAGATCTGTTGCGAAAAGTGCATTGATGAACGCTAATATGAGATTTCTTTCATCCACTCGTCCAGCCATTTCGCTGCACATAGTTCTCCATCTTGTGGTTAAACTTCACAGATCTTCATTTGTTCTTATTCGCAAACCAAATACTTGCTCTATGCCTGGTCGTAATACATTATTGTTGATGTATACTCTTAGGAATATTGACTCTAAATAATTGAATGATCTGATTGTTCCAGTAGGTAGACCTGACAATCCACTTCAAAGCTTCAAACCACTTCAAAGCTTCTCCTGACAAGCTTGACGGAAAATACTTGTAAAGAACTGCATCATGATCTTCCCATTGCAATAAAGTTCACACATAAGCTTTTATGTGTTGTATCGCACAGGTTGTTCCATCAAAGATGTTGGTGAATGCTGGTAAATTGCATTTAGGCGGTATTCCCGCCAGCTGTATTTTCCTTGCAAATGGTGTTTTTCCTGCTTCTTCAATTGCCTCATCCAGATGTCGCCTACCTCCCTCTCTTCTTGTTGTCATCATTTCTCTCATTTCCGCTAACTCTCTTAAGATTTCTTCATTCACCACCTGGTCTTGTTGCATTGGCCTTTTCAGTCTTGCTTGCATTACTCTGTTGTCATGCCTATTTTGACGTATAGCCTCCTGCATCTATCTTTCTTCTTCAGCATCTCTTCGGCGTCTCCGTCTTTCTCTTTCATCCTCTTCTACTTGATCGTGTCGATCCCTTAGCATCTCTATTTCTTGCAACCTAGCCCTTCTCTGTTCTTCCTCATCTTCCACAATCTGATTTGGAAGTGTGCGGTTAAACTCGCATCTTCTCAATCGATTGTCATGGTTATTTTCGCGCACATCATTCAGCAATTCTTGTTCTTCAATTTCTTGTCTTCTTCTCCTGCGCCTTTCTCGCTTATCCTGTGCGTGATTCTGTACAGCCATATACCTTTCAACCTCGGTTTCGCGTTCGTGTTGATCTCTTAATATTTGTCTACCTTGTAATATCATTCTTTCCTGTTCTGGATCATTTTGTTCACCTTGATATCGCTCGCCTTGTTGTTCATGCATGTTACCTCTATTTCCTTCGTGCATGTGATGTCCTTCACCATGTAGCACATGCCTATCATCTATTGGTGGTTGCTCTATGCGACATGCATCGCGTCGATATTGTAGATCATCATCTTCTCGAATATTTTCTGCAATATTATCAAAGGTCATTCTTGTCTGAGATCTCTTCGATTAGATTGACTACGTCGTGATGTACTCCTGCTTGATCTTGACCTTGAGCGAGTCGTACTTCTCGATCTCTGCTCCTGTAATCTTATATTTTGTTCTCTTAACTCGTTATTCTGCCGCATCAAATTCGCACGCTCTTCGTCCTCTCGCCTTCTTTCCGCAACCAACCTCTGTCGAAGTTCTTCGATTGTCATATCTTCATCAGTTCCTTCTATGAGTCCTCTCTCTCCAGTCCTTTGTTCATCCTCTTCTGTTGAATCTGTTTGCGAAGTATGAACACTCACTCTATCGTAGTCAATAGCGTTATCTTGTACAGGCGCTCGTTGAATCGGATGACGAACTTGATTTTCTTGAGGTTCAAGCTCTCGTTGAAGCGGATGACGAACTTGATTTTCTTGATTATTTCTTTCACCCATCATGGATGACTCTGCAATTTCACTCCTTCTTCTTCCAGCGATTCTCTTGCTCCTTCTAACCGTTACCGCCTGTCCTTCTGCAGAATTTTGTCTTTACCATTTTTGTTTTCTTGTTTTCAATTAAAAGATGAACTTCTCTGTAAAGAACTAAAAATTTGAACAATGAGGATGAAATTTCTGAGGCTATTCTTCTGAACTTTTAGGTCTAAACTTCTAAACTTTCACCACCACGGTATATCACTCCAAGTTGTTTCTAGCGCCAAAATGTAGTTGCAGGAAATCCTACAACCACACCCTTAATGAAATCTCAATAACAATTCAAGTGATCATCTTAAAATTCATGTATTCATTCATAAAATCTTCAATATGGTTACAAAAGTTATGAGAAACTTGAACTTGGAGAACAAACAATCTTTCTCTCTCCTAATTTCCAAGTCTAAGCTCTCTCAAAGATCTCTCTCTTTACATGGTCGCTCGGTCCCTTATATAGAGATTTTACATAGTGGGTGACAGCTAATAAAGCCCTTATTTTCGGATCTGGCGTGCGTCATTAACGCACGCTTACTTTGACTCTTGTCACACGTACTCTACAATATCGCACAATCATCACACTTTACTCGTGATTCTTCTGACGTCATCTGATGCGTCATCTTAAATATACTGTACGCGATAACCTTCGCTTGTTCATCGAACCATTACTTCGCACACATAATAGACGTGCGGTATTTAGTATCTACACCAAGCTTAATTACTAGGCAGATTATGATATAAAAACAGATAAGGAAGGTATACTAATTGTTCTTGCACGAGGATTAGGATGCCAGCTCTAACTCATATTCCTGAGGGGGCAGAGAGAAGGTTGCAGTAGAACTGTAGAAGCGGTCAAATAGACAATAGAACTACAGTTCTGAAACCTGGATACAGAAAGTTATACTCACACAGCATCAAATTTTTGAAGGCAAAATGACTATCTGGATGAACAATAATGATGCTCCTAGAAGACAATGGTCAAGTTCGTGTTCCTTTTGACTGGAGGAGATCAGGTAACAAGACTGCAGAAGCATTCACAAAATTAGCTAATCCACAATCTCAGTTACTACAGCTACTGTTTGATTTGGATTTCACTCGCATGGAGTTCATGAACTGAGATATGGTCCCTAGCCTAAATCATCTGAGATAGCTTAGTATGACCAATAGATTGAGAGTTCGACAAAACCCAGTTATATTTACCCACCAAACTACTGATACATTTTATTACATAGACAAAGGGACATGTCCATTTGCACATGCATATGTACACAAAATGCCTGGTAATTTACAATTTCTTTCTCTGATTGAAAATTGATAAAATGAAAGACAGACTTCTATTAGATAAAAGGAAATATGATGTATTCAGAATAGAAGAGATTCCAAACAAACCGATAGTACCCCGATATAGCATCCTGTAAAAAAGTTTGTGTATGGAGTATTAGAGATGATCTTTATTCTGTTTGACAAAAAAAAGTTCTGTATATTGTATGAAATGATGTTCTCGAGAAATGGTATAATTGGCTTGGTTTTACACAATGCTACTGATAAAATTTCTAGCCAGATGAAGATTGTAATTACCTTGGTGTAGTTTGCTTGCTCTAACATCCATGTCTGTCAAAAAAAAAAATTGATCTTATATTAGATTATAACTGATACGAGGAAAGGAAATTGCATAATAATAATGTTCAAACTTCAGAAAATAACTCTTTTTTTCATCTAAAGAACATACTTGGGAAAGAATCAAAAACAAAGACAGTAGACCTGCAAATGTTTTCAGCTGTTTCCATTGTAATATCAGAAGAAATTACTCTGAAATGATATACTTGAAGAATAAACACGGAAGCCCTTTCAGCGGCTCAGCAACCAAATGCATTTTGCCGAAAATATTTCCAAATGCAAAGGCTCATAAAAGACAGCATGCTACTCGAACTGGAATTGACAAATACCAATGACAATAGAACTTTTCCAGTGTATAATATAGTCTAGGCCATCCCACAATAAGTAGCAGCTTGCCCTCATGATACTGTCAGGAGACCTGTTAGCTGGACTTCTTGCCTCAAAACATGAGATGAGAAGAGATTGAACCTTAAGAGGGTTTGCGGCAGTGCTCTGACAAATGGCAGCGTGAGGTAACCTTTTGCTTTTTCTTGTATCTATGACTAATGTTCCATGCTGAAGGTTAGATTAAGTTTTAAGATGACTACCTGAATATATTTCATGGATTCGTAGGGAAGGCTGGGAAACGAAGGCACTTAGCTTAACCTTAGGTGGAGAAAAAAAAAATCTCTCATTGTTATAATTTTGGCGGTTTGAGTTCATTTGAACAAAGTTTCGGGCAGCTGATAGAAGTTTCTCATGTCTAAACATTCAGCCATTGGAATTACCTATGCAGTCATTCAACTCAGATGCCTCTCAATACACCTCGTGTTAAAATGTCTAGATTGAGGTAAACGGTTTATTACACCCACCAGCATCAATTGATTTCAGATGTTAACTAAAAGAACAAAAGTAAAATATGCACGGAAGGAGAGAAGTGTAATACCAACTACATACCTGGAAAATCAAACCCATGGCTAAAACTGCATGCAAAGGGATCATCAAGCGACTCCTGAAAGCCTGCAATACACAAACGTCAAAATAATGTTTAGCTCTTTTTTGGAGTAAATGTTGTGGACCTTCGTCAATGTGTCAGCTGAATAATATTAATCGAACAATCAAAACACCACGCAAGATGCCTTTACCTGAGGAAAGTAAATTGCAGCAAATATAGCACCAATATAATTTACAAGCAAAAGGCCGGACCCAAGTAGTGCAATATTTCTAACACCAAGCTTTGTTGCGAAAGTTGATATCTGAAACCTACAAAATCAATTCAGAAATTTACCAAACAATAATTATTAGAAAGTGATCATTAACCTGCTTTTCCTATTCATCGCAATCTGAATAAGGCCTACATCAACTTAAGAACTGTCTTACTGTACAAGTAAGGCACAACTCTAAATTGAGCTTCATGAACGTGCTTACATGATACTTTTAAACATTGTACCAGATAAGGTATTATTTATAAAATGAGTGACAGAATACAGTAGCAGAAAGAGAAAATATCCAGTGTATCTCGATTTGAGTTGGTCAAACAACTTACTTGCGGTCTCCCTCTACATCTGGCAGATCCTTTGTTATGGCAATAACCAGGGCAAAAACCGTCACGAAAGTCGTGATGAAAGCAACAGGTGAACTGCAAGTAGAAATAGAGATATTTGCTATCAAAAGGAAGGTATTATTAACAATGACTTGAACGAACATGCTTGAATATACTTTTTTCCTGACAGTCATTTAACTGAATCAGAATATAAAATACTAAGATAATCGATGGAAATCATTTATCACCTCCACTCAAATGCAAGCCCCAATGCAGCTCTCGTGGCATAATAAACACCAAAATTCAGAAGAAAACCACGTACCTGCCAAATCAACCCTTTCTACTCAGTTTGAAGCTAAAATTTGGGCAATATTATACAAGCAAGGTCCAATGTGCTTATTGCCTTTGCCAGTTGACAAGCTTACATCTAACGACAACTAAGACCATTAGAGCAAGTTTGCTAAGGAAATGGCACAGCCAATAAAGTTTATGCAAAGGCAAAAAAGTATATAATGAAAATATTTTGTTTGGACTATGTAAACCAGCATACAGAAATTGCTCTCCCTAAATACCCTCAGTAGCATGTAGAGTCTATGCACAATGAGAACTTTCCTCTTCTGTGTTTTATTTGCACGAAATAGAAAATGATTTTTGAAGCAGTTAAAACCATAAAAAATATGAGCTGAAGCCTGAAACAAATGAAAACAATAATAGCAAAACAAAAACCACACTTTTGTGATAACTACAACATTTGAGGCATTTAAGTTATCAATGAGAAGTGTCCCTGTAGACAAGATTAAGAAATAGTTATTTTTTTGTTTTCTAGTAAGAGAAAAGAAAATCGTACAAGGTTTTGACAAAAATGAACTTACTGTAGCAATGATGAGAAATGCTGCAACAGGAAATCTCTTCAACCTCAATGGAGGAACGGAATATATGGTGCCAAGAAAAAGACCGAGAGCGTAAAGAGAACTGATAAATGGACCAAAATTTAACAGAACAATTGAAAGGCCAGCAACTGCAAAAAATAGCACCAAAAACCATGCGGATTGAACTGATAGGTCCCCTGCAGCTATTGGTAAATAAGGCTTGTTTACCCTGTGAACAAGATACAAATGGCAAAACTAAGAAGTATAAACCATCACAACAACAAAACGCAACGCGCATGATTCAGTATTTGGACTTACTTATCAATTCCAATATCATAAATTTGGTTAATGCCCACTATATAACCGTTCCCACATATAAGAGCAAAAAGACCACATAGTGCTTTCGTCACCAACGACCACTTTATTAGATTTGGATTTTCAATCAGGGCTTTTGATACCAATGCACTGTAAGCAAAACAAAACATAAACTTGGTCAGCATTTAAAGAAAAGGCTAAATAGATCAATAAATTGCCAAAGGTAATTACTTACAAAGACCCTAGCGCAGTCCCACGAATCGTATGAGGCCTCAAAAATCTCCAGATTGCATCCTTAAACTCTGAAACCTTATGCAATGCACCAGGATCGGATCCAGAAGCTTCAACTCCACTGCAGCCCTGCCCAGCATCGAGTTCCAGATGAACCCAAATCAACTCTTAATAATCCGTATATTAGCTAATTAGGAGGCAACTCGGATACATCCACCTCAAAACTTAAACTTATTTGTCAACACCAAATTCATATGCCAATTCATACTTAACGGTTATGTAAAATGAAACACAGTGCAAAGAAAGCAAAACCAACAGAAAATTTGGAAGATAACAAACATACCCAGATTGAAAAACGCCTTGAATGTCTATGCGAAACACCCCAGCTGCTGCAGCTTCTACACTCAGATAATCCAAAGGTTGACGAATAATTCTTGGAGCTATTTAACAAAGACTGATTATGATTTTCAATGGGTTTAGAAGGAAGTTTCGTATGATAATAAGATTTAGTTCTAGGACCAGGAAGATTCACAGATGAATTTCGAAAAGAACAAGAAGACGGAGAACTCAAACATATATCCATCGAAAGAGGGGTTCAAGTCACAGACACAATCAAGAAATGGTGTATTTTCAGTATTCCTCCTTACTCTCCATTTGGGTTCAGTGGATGATGAATGATGAGAAATTGGCCTCAAATCCCCAAAGAGAAGCACACTATAATAGTGATCTGCTACAACAACTTCTTTTTCTTTAACTTACATACTGGATCCTACCTACTCCGTATTACTCACCTCATCGGAACCGTTCATTTTTTATCTCTCTAGATATCCCAAATTCCTTGATCTTTTAACGGTCGTCGCAGCTACCAGTTAGTCTGTGTTACAATGGCGACCTCATTTCTGTCTCCAACCCTTCAAATCCTACAGAAACAACAAACATTAAAAACCCTAATTCCGGCACCCTCTCAACGCAGATACCGTTTACTTCTGCAACTACCTCGATCATCGATGGTCCCAATTCATCGGAATAACAATCAATATCGAGATTCTCAGCGTTTTTCATCATCAAGCAATGACTGGTCGTTTGAAGAAAGAATTGAAGAAGCTCTTGGTATATTGGATTTAATGGAATCACAAGGAATTGAACCTGAACCTAATTTGTTCTGTACTCTCCTGAAGAGCTGTGCTGAGGCGGAGAATATTGAATTAGGTAAAACGATTCACTCTAAGATAGTTGGAACACAATTAGAAAACAATGCTTATGTTGTGAATAATCTCATTAATTTATATTCAAAATGTGGATGTTTAGAAACTGCTCGTGAACTGTTTGATAATATGTCTGCTAGGAATACTGTGTCTTGGACTAGTATTATTTCTATGTATAGTCAGTATGGTTTCCATGAAGAAGCTCTGCGCCTTTACAATTCCATGAAATTTGATCCAAGAATTAGACCTAATCTTTTTACGTATACAATAGCATTGAGTTCTTGTGCTAAGATTCAGAATTTGAAAATGGGTATTCAAATTCATGAAGATTTGGTTAAAGATGGGTGTGAAAATGATGATTTTATTGTCACGACATTGATTGATTTTTATTCTAAATGTGGGAAGACCGATAATGCACGTCGGGTATTTGATAGGATTCAAGTACCAACAATTCCTAATTGTACAGGAATGATTGATGGTTATACGGTGAATAACCGAAGTAAGGACGCGATCAACTTAATTAGAAGGATCTTGAGGTCTGGGTTTGATTTGAAGATGGTTAAAGATTTGGGCTTTACTTGTTTGCTTAGACCTTGTACTAACGAAAAACTGCTTAAACAAGGTCAAGAAATTCATGTAAACATGATTAAATTTGGGTATAAACCCGGAGCGCAGACAATCATTTCTCTAGTTAACCTATACGAGAAATGTGACAAAATGGTAACTGCTCGTCGTTTATTTGATGAGTTGATTGAGAAGCATGTAGGGTTATGGGCAAGAATGATAGCTGGGCATGTAAGAAATGGATTGAACCATGAAGCTATGGAGTTATATTTTGAAATGATTTGTGAAGATGTTGAACCAAATCCTTTTGCACTTTCTTCTGCTATTAGTGCTTGTATTGCTACATCAGGTCTGAAAGATGGGAAGGAAATACATGGTCGAGCAATTAAATCTGGTTGTAGGTTATCAGAAGATGTTATTGTAGTTAGCCTTGTGAAGTTTTACAGTGAGTTTGAGCTGCTTGAGGATGTGCAAAAGGTTGTTAGATGCCATAGGGAGCAAGTATATCCATGATGCATTCAAAAAGAGGTATTTCATCTGATAATAATCTTGAAGTTTTCATGTGGGTATTATAGTGAGAGAAAATGAGAAATTTGATGTCAGTGGGCAGTAACCTAAATCAGGGTACTTGTATCTTCAGTTTCAACCCTACTGAATGGTTGGGTGATATAGCATTGCAAGGCCTTTCTACTTGTGAATCTTGTCAATATAATGTAACATGTATATTGAAATTTAAGAGCCTAAACTCAAAATAGTTGATACTGGTAACCTCCTTACTGATCACTTTAGTTCTATTGATTGTACCAGAAATCCTGTTTTGCCTGCTGATGATTTCAATATTATTCCCTCTGTTATTATTGATGTTGATAATGTTGGTTTACTTGCAATCCCAACTGCAGATGAATTTTTTAAGTTATTCGATCCATGCCAGCTTGGAGTTCAGCTGATTGATCCAGATGGTTTCCAAAATGATTTTTATTAGTCTCAGTGGCAATTGTGGGTAAATCTGTTATTGATGTTGTCCAAAAATCTTTTGAATCTGGTTTCATGCATAGATGTTTGAACATGACGTACATTTGTCTTCTCCCAAAGGTGAAAAAAACAAAAAAAAAATAAAACAGTTGATTTTTAGACCTATTGGTCTATGCGATGTTTCTTATAAGATAGTATCCAAAATCCTAGCCAATAGGATTAGGTATTTTCTTAAGAATCTCATCTCTTCCTATGAAGCTGTTTTTGTGCCTGCTAGAACTATCCATGATAATAGTATAGTTACTCATGAACTTACTCATACCATGAAACAAAAAGAATATTTTGAAGAACTATGGTTCTCAAACTGGATCTTTCTAATTCTAAGGTTTTTGACAAACTTGAGTGGACTTTTCTTCTGAAAGTTCTGTCTCATTTTGGTTTCAATGAGGTTGTATGTAACTTAGCATTGGTGTTCTTCTTACTGGATCACCTTGTCAGGAGTATATGCCTTTTAGAGGCATTAGACAAGGTGATCCATTATCGCTTTATCTATTTATTTTGACTATGGATTTTTTTATCTAGAAGCTTAATGAATGCCGAGACTAATAAGATTATCGTGGGTGTTAAAGTTGCAAGAAGAACTCCTCCTATTACCCATTTTCTGTTTCAAGGTGACATCCTCATTTTTGCGAAGGCTGACATGCATCAAATTGATAGTATTCTGAGTATTTTCCAACTTTTTGGTTACCTTTACAGTCATACTTTGAATTTTGACTAAGTTCAGATGCATGTTGTTGATTCTCTCAACCCCATAATCAGTTATATTTTTTTCCCGAGACTCGGCCGACTCTGACAAGCTTTTGAAGACATATTTGAAAATCTATAATAGGAGCTCAGATTTTTGAGCTGCGACTTAGCTAATTCTAGAAGGAATTTTTGCATGATTTTGGCTCATAAATTGGTGAAACATGGTCTCAATACATATGCTTGTGAGAGACTATACTCAACAACAAAAATCTAGGAACAAGCAGACTACAGTTTCATCCCTCTGAGGAGAAACAACAACACTTTTTTTTTGTTCTTTCTTTGTGTATTTTCCATGGTTTTGGTAAACCCGTGAATAACTAAATCTACTGTTGGTTTAGGATTTATTTTGAAGTTATAGACATGATGAATTGACTTAAAACAATATCATTGAAAAATTTCTCTAACGGCTTTCTCTCTCTCCTAAATTTTTTCTCTCAAATTTTTTTCATGAAACTTTCTCAAATGGCTGAGTAATCACTGGTACTTGTGTCTAATCCAAGCCGGGTGGAAGATATGGAGGAGG
The DNA here is from genome assembly GCF_003573695.1 of Papaver somniferum. NCBI lineage: Eukaryota > Viridiplantae > Streptophyta > Magnoliopsida > Ranunculales > Papaveraceae > Papaver > Papaver somniferum. The sequence goes on along the minus strand of NC_039366.1, from coordinate 92,144,933 downwards.
AGGATAAGCCGGTAAGGGTTCTTTCAGTTTTAACAGGTTCACAGGTTTCGATCAATCGATAGGGGCTAATTTTTCTTCCTTTCCCTTTCTTTCCTTGTTATCGCTTTGTATTAGGAAATAGACTCTATTTGAGTCATATGTAATTTAAGTTATTGAAAGTGATATTAGGAAGAGTCTTCCGTATGGTACAAGTCTTGAGTCTTGGTGGCCAAGGCATCTGATTGTATAAATATCTTGAACTTTAATGAGAATATTAAGACTTGTCGAGAACTTGACATGGTCTCAAGAGCCTGGTTCAAACCCTAACCCTAAATTTTTCAAGTTTTCTTCAAGCGATGGGAGAAGATGCAACAGAGACATCAAAGGGAAAGAAGGGAAAAGATATATCATATGATTTGCAGAAGAAGAATCCGGTGTACCATCTAGGATCAAGTGATGGTCCTGGTATTATTACTACCACGATTGTTTTAAAAGGAACCAATTATGATGAATGGGCTAGAGCCATTAGAAGTTCTTTGATAGCTAAGAGAAAGTTTGGTTTTGTTGATGATACCATTAAAGAACCTGAAGATCCTGACCAGTTGGAGGAATGGATTGATGTTCATTCAATGGTGGTTTCTTGGATTAACAACACACTGGATTCTTCAATCAGATCAATGCTGGGAGATTATGATGATGCGAGTCTTCTATAGACACACTTAAAGAAGAGATTTTGTGTTGTCAGTGGAACAAAAATCTGTCAACTGAAATCTTCTTTGAGGGAGTGTAAACAAGGGAAATCTGAGAGTGTAGATGTATATTATGGTAGATTAAACGAGATATGGGATGAGCTGGTGACATATATGAAAATACCACAATGCAAGTGTGGTCATTGCACCTGTAATATTGCGACTCTGGTGACTAATTAGAGAAGGAGATTATCTTCATTATTTTTTGATTGGTCTTGATAGTATGTATAGCTCACTGGGTGAACAATTATTGGAAAGAGATCCTTTACCATCGATTGATACTGCATACCAGACTATAGTTAATTCTGAACGTCTGAGAATGGGAGATGTTATTTTATCTAAAGAAGTGCAAGACAATGTTATGGATTTTAAGGTTCAGATACTTACGATGCTGCAAAGTTTTGCAAACATTGTAATCGGGAAGGACATTCAGATGATGGTTGTTATCAACTAATTGGCTATCCTGATTGGTGGGGAGACAGACCTCGTGGTGGTAGAGGATATGGCAGAGGAGGCAGAGATGGTGGTAGGGTCGAGGTGGCTCTGCATCTAGCAGAGGTGGCAGAGGACATGGAAGAAACAATCATGTTAGGACACATAACTTGAACGTACCAGCAGCTCAGCAGTCAGGTGGTATGACATCTGCAGATGAAACTGGTTTGGTTGGAGTGACAACAACACAACTTCAACAAGTGCCTGAGTTTTTGAATTCAAACAAATCAAAATTTCAACTACAAGGTAAACAGAATCATGTTTCCTGGATTGTGGATACAGGGGATACGAATCATGCCATGAGTAATTTAGATGACATGATATAAGTAAAAGAAATTAAGGCATGTTCAGTTTGAAAAATCGGGGGTCTAACAACCACATCCAATATTTCGCTTAGCAATCTGTATGGACCAACTCCGATATACTTTCAAGAGAATCAACTAGACAGTCAAACTCAATCTTAAAAAAAGTATATCAAAGATTCATATCGCAATTTCTCAATTCAATCTGCAATCAAACAAATAGGAATTTGTGAGCCCGATTGAATATAAGAAATAACTTGGACGGTATCAAAAACCAATATCCAAGTGTCAATCAATTTAATCAACAACCAAAGGTTGGATTCACGATTGATTGAACTTATGCACAAACAGTGATATTTCAATTATATAAACAAATATAATGTGGAAAAGAAATAACACAGATGCCAGAAGTTTTGTTAACGAGGAAACCGCAAATGCAGAAAAACCCCGGGACCTAGTCCAGATTTGAACACCACACTGTATTAAGCCGCTACAGGCACTAGCCTACTCCAAGATAACTTCGGACTGGAATGTAGTTGAGCCCTAACCAATGTCACACTTATCAAGGTACAGTTGCGCTCCTTACGTATCTGAATCCCAACAGGACTCTACGCGCTTGATTTTCTTAGATGATCTCACCCCACAACTAAGAGTTACTACTACCCAAAGCCGAAGACTTGATAAACCAATCTGTCTCACACAGAAAAGTCTATTGTCTGTCTCCCACAGATAAACCTATGAGTTTTGTTTCTTATTTCGATAAATCAAGGTTAACATGAACTAATTGATATACCGGACTTATATTCCCGAAGAACATCCTAAAATATCAATCACCTCACAATAATCTTAATCGTGTGGTAGCTAAACAAGATATTATGGAACCACAAATGATGAGACGAAGATGTTTGTGACTATTTTTTATCTTGCCTATCAGAGATTAAATCTCGAGTAAATCTTAGAGAAGATAGTACTCAATCATGGCAGAAAAGCAAGATCAGAACAAGCAACTACAGAGAAAATAGTTGGGTCTGGCTTCACAATCCCAATGAAGTCTTCAAGTCGTTAACCTACAGGGTTTCGTGAAAAACCTAAGGTTAAAGTAGAATCGACTCAAGTCGCGACTAGTATCAATAGGAGGTGTGGGGATAAGGTTTCTCAGTTGCTAGAGTTCTCCTTTATATAGTCTTAAAATCAGGGTTTGCAATCAATGCTACCTTGGTAACAAAGCATTCAATATTCACCGTTAGATGAAAACCTGATTAGACTCAAGCTAATATCTTTCAGATTTTAGATCGAACTTAGCTTGTTACAAACAAATGAAAAGTGACTTTATTTAGATATGAGTAACCGTACCTAAACGTGTGCACCTTGTTGGCTCAACAATAGTTAACCGAAGTTAACCATATGAACACTTTCATATCAACCTTATTCATCTTAACCATAACTAGTTCAAATGACTCAAATGAAACTAGTTCCAGAGTTGTTCAATTGTTTATATTCTCATAGAAGTATACAAGACACAATTGAAGCAAAATTGATTTTGATTCACATGAATCAATTCATGAACATTGTAGCCACGGTTTTCAAAAGATTTCATTCCTTATTATATAAATGTATTAGTTCATGAACAAACCGATTTTAGAACATAACCTACTCAAGTATGCAAACGGGTACGCATACTTAAGTGGACGGATTAAGTTTGGGTTCGCCAGTATGCGAACGGGTACACATGCCTTCCAAACTCAGCAGAAATTCCCGGATATGAACCTCACGCCAGTACACGTACTGGTATGCGTACAAGGTTCTCGTACTTTCACTAAATTAACCAGTACGCATACGGGTATGCATACTATGGTTCGCGGACTTGGATTACATTTATGGAAGTACGCATATTATGCTTTATCCAATCATTGTTAAGTATACTAAACTCCATTTCAATCATTGAAACATTCTCGGAAGACGACAATAGCTATCTCACAGAAACTATTAGCTTCAAAGCAACTTTCAAGTGATCGAATGATAAATACGAAACATTCCGAGTCTACATCAAATGATTGTCTCACACAAATCATGTAAAATGTTACCAGGTGATTTTCACATGATCATTTTTTGACTTTCGTCAAGAATATAAGATGAACTTGGTTAAAGCGAAAGCTTACCAACACATATTTCAAGAAATATGTAAGCGAGTTAAACTCAACTCGAAATATCAAGTGTGTATAATTGAAGTCTATATAGCTATACGAATTTTGTCTCAAATAGGAGATAGAGTAGATAGACTTTTGAGTGATAGATGAGTTCAAGTCTCCACATACCTTTTGTTGATGAAGTTTCACAAGCTCCCCTTAGTAGTTCTTCGTCTTCAATCGATGAACGTTGTGAAGTCTTATGCTCAACTACACTTTATATCCTAATCTGATACTTAGATATAAGTAGACTAGAAATCAAGACTTATAGTTTTGGCAACTAAACTTGACAACAAGCTTAAGATAGAAACGCCTGAGAGTTCGACCGAGCAGTGCTCTAACACAGTTGGTATGCCAGACAAAAAGTATGTGAACTCTGATAAAACTGGAACTGTGATTCTTCCCGGTGGTTTGAAACTTGATAATGTTCTTTATGTACCTCAAATAACATGTAACTTAAACTCGGTCACACAGATGATCGATGAGTTAGTCTGTGTTGTGCAATGTGCTAACAGTTTACGTCTTATACATGACCGGTTGACGAGGAAGGTGATTGGAGTGGGTGAGAGACAAGGTGAACTATATATTTTCTATGGTGTGCCTCTTGTTAAAGTACTTACAGTTAGTGGAAATTCGTACGAGCTGTGGCAACAAAGAATGAGAGATCCTTCGGAGAAAGTATTGCAAAAGATACCAGCTGTGAGTACGTTATTTAGGAAGAATAATAATGGTTGTGATATTTGCCCACAATCAAAACATCGTAGAAGTAGTTTTCATGTTAGTCAGAGTAAAGCTAGCTGTATATTTGAGTTAGTTCATCTGGATATATGGGGTCCTTACAAGACACCTTCTTATTGTGGAGCTCATTATTTTTTGACAATAGTTATTGATTTATCAAGAGGTGTGTGGATTTATTTGATCAAAACTAAAACTGGAGTTGAATTGGTGTTTCTTAATTTCATTGCTCTTGTTAAATGTCAGTTTTACAAAGAAATCAAAATTGTTATAAGTGATAATGGAATAGAGTTTAATGCTTTGCGTGGATATTTTAAGATTAATGGGATAGTATATTTGAGACATCTTGTGTTGGTACACCCCAACAAAATGGGATAGTTCAGATAAAACATCAGCATATAATGAATGTTGCAAGAGCTTTGAGATTTCAAGATAATTTACCAATACAATTCTGGGGGGAGTGTGCATTGAATGCAGCATACTTGATTAATCGTACACCAACACCTTTACTTAATAACAAAACTCCATATGAAATTATGTTTGGAAAGCTGTCTCCATATGATCAGTTGAAAGTGTTTGGATGCTTGTATTATGTACATAATCAAAGTAGTAAAGGGGATAAGTTTGCAAGCCGAGAAGGAGATGTGTATTTCTTGGTTATCCCTTTGGTAAAAAGGCATGGCAAGTTTATGATTTAGACACAAAACAATTTTTAGTGTCAAGGGATGTGGGTTTCTATGTACACCAGTTTCCATATATGACTACCATTGTTGGACAATCAACTAATATTGCTCCATCAACTAATGAAGTATGTTGGAGCAATGATGAGGATAGAGAAGAAGGACAGTTGCCTAGAGAATTTATTGAACCTCAACGATATGAGTTACAAAAACAACAAAGCACTGATGAATCACAGTCTGGTATTGACTGTGAAACAGAAGTATTATAAGGAACAGTTCAAGAACAACCTGAGGAGAATGATGCTTCGTCTAATCTTAATAGCAATGACACGTCAACTGAAGTTGTGGTAGAGAATAACAACAGTGAGATGGGTAAAGGTAAATGTCAGAAAATTCCTTCTAGCATACTCAAGGGTTTTGTGACGCATATAGTACGAGAAAATAGTCCACCTTCCACTCAACCTACATAATCATCAACCTCAGGTATACCTTATCCTTTGACATATTATGTTAGTTGTGATCGTTTTTCTACAGTGCGTAGAAAATATCTTACATCAATAACGGCTGGAACTGAGCCCAAGAGCTTCAAAGAAGCTATGAAACATCAAGGTTGGAAAAAATCCATGGATGAAGAAATACGAGCTTTAGAGGAACAAGGAACATATGGGAATTGGTGGAATTGCCACCTGGTAAGAAGGCATTAGAAAGTAAATGGATATATACAGAGAAGCATGATGAAAATGGAAATTTGATTTGTTTAAAAGCTAGACTGGTAATATTTGGGAATCATCAAGTTGAAGGATTAGATTATAATGAGACATTTGCTCCAATAGAAAAGATGAAAATAGTTCGAACTTTTCTAGTTGTTGCAGCAGTTCAGAATTGGGAAGTGCATCAAATGGATGTTCATAATGCATTTATTCATGGAGATCTAGAGGAAGAAGTGTATATGAAGATACCTCAAGGATTTGTCAAAGGAAATTCTAATATGGTTTGTAGAATGAAGAAGCCATTATATGGACTAAAGCAGACGCCTAGATGTTGGTTTGCAAAGTTATCCACAACTTTGAAGCATTATGGCTTTAAACATTCATATTCAGATTATTCTCTTTTTACTATGACGAAGGAAAAGCTGCAGCTTAATGTCTTAGTTTATGTTGATGATTTTGATTGTGGCAGTTGGACTTTATAAATTTAAAACATACTTGCACAATGTTTTAAGATGAAATATCTGGGGAAGTTGAAATATTTCTTAGGAATAGAGGTGGCTCGTAGTAAAAAAGGTTTCTACATATGCCAGAGGAAATATGCACTAGATATTATCATGGAAACAGGGTTATTGGGAGAAAAACCTGCAGAGTTTCCAATGGAAACGAATCATCAACTGGCATTGGCAAAGGGCAACATACTTGGTGATGTGGAAAAATATAGAAGATTGGTAGGCCGTCTGATTTATTTGCCAGTTATAATACCAGACCTTGCTTACTCGGTGCATATTTTATCTCAATTTATGCAGCAACCAAGAGTGGAGCATTAGGAAGCTGCACTTCGTGTGGTTAGATATTTGAAGAAGAATCCAAGACAAGGAATTCTGTTGCAATATGATAATGGTCTTAGTTTAAAAGGATGGTGTGATTCAGATTGGGCGAGTTGTCCATTGACTAGACGTTCGTTAACATGGTGGTTTATTCTTCTTGGTTTCTCTCATGTATCTTGGAAGACTAAGAAGCAGCATACAGTGTCTCGTTCCTCAGCAGAAGCAGAATACAGGTATATGGCTGCAATAACATGTGAATTGAAATGGTTGAAACAATTACTTGGTGATTTAGGAGTTCATCATACTCATGGGATGAATCTCTTTTGTGACAGTCAATCAGCACTATACATTGCTTAAAATCCAATATTTCATGAACGAACAAAACATATAGAAGTAGATTGTCATCTTGTAAGAGATGCCATAATAAGGAAGATTATATCACCCTCCTACACTCCTACAACAGTGCAATTGGATGATATCTTCACAAAAGCCTTAGGAAAAGCTCAGTTTCAGTTTTTATTGTCCAAGATGGGCATTCATGACCTCCATGCTCCATCTTGAGGGAGGGTATTAGGAAATACACTATATTTGAGTCGTATGTAATTTAAGTTATTGAGAGTTATATTAGGAAGAGTTTTCCATATGGTACAAGTCTTGAGTCTTGGTGGCCAAGGCTTTTGATTGTATAAATATCCTGAACCTTAATGAAAATATTAAGACTTGTCGAGAACTTTGACACTTTGAGAACTATTTTTTCCATTCTTTGCATCCCCATTCTGCATGACGTTTCCTTTGTAGCTTCGTTTAGTTGATCTCAGAACTTACGTTCTTAGATTTCCCTTCATAATCTTAAGGATGGATTCCTTACAATTATGGTCTTTTGCTTTGCTTCTCTACTCTTTTTTGATATTAAAACTCATTATCTTAGTTTAACCTTTTTGACTTTTGATTTCTACCTTCTTCTAGTTTTTGTCCTGCTGAAATCTATCTTCGAGCATTAACGATCATCTAAAAATCCTATAAATCTCTAATCTCGGTATAGTTTTTCTCTCTAAACTAAAAACATAAACCAAATTGCATAAAATAAAAAGTTATGTTACACTCTCAGTGTGTGCCATCACTCCACCATCTAGAGTCTTCACAAAGCATTTCATAATTATAGATACGATGAAATAGAATTTAAGGTATTTTCTCGGACGATCTTCGAGAATAAAACTCCTTTTACTGCAACATTTTTCCGACCATTTTTGTTGTTTCACCTCCTTCTTCTCTTCATATGCAAAATCCATACCGCAATTTTCTCATTTCTCTTTTCTAGTTTTATTAAGGATAATTGATATATGTACTTAAAATTAAATGCTAAGTCAACATCCAAGCCTCTCTTAGTTTGTATTCTCCTCTTATATTCTCGTTAATGTCCCTTCATTAGACTAATCCCCCATTTCTCTTCTCATGGTGGCTCTGAATCCGAGACTAGTCTAATTCAAGTAGGTTGCATTCTGGCAACATAACCCCTCATCTATCTAATACGATAGGCATTAAATCTGAATTTGCTTCTAAAATTAATATTAATCATTCTACTCTTTTTATTCCCTGGATTCTAAGAATTTAAATAATCATAGTCAATTTTTGAGACCTCACCAAAAATTATGTCCCTCTTTCCAAAAATCTTGAGTAGTTTCTTTTTGACTCTTATCAACATTTAAACCGTCGTACCTTCTCTGTTTTGTTGAACAACTCATTTGAAGTTGTTGATCCTTTATTGGAGCACATTTTTTAAGTAACCTTTTTTTTTTAATAAATAAGCAGGGAAGTCCCTGAAATTACAAGGAAAATCCCAAACAAACAAAGTTTACAACTAAGTGACTTTCAAACCATATCCCGTAACCCGAAACCTGTAACCCGAATCCCATAATCAGAATCTCCTGTAACCCGAATCCTTTAACCAGAATCTCCACCGGACAATCGAAACGTAACCATAGAACAGTAAAACCCGTCTTTACGGGAGAACTTGAATCGGTGAAGCTAGATTCACAGCTCGACAAACCAATTTTTTTAATATCCAAACCTGAAGTCTCGTACTGAATCTCAACCAACTTTTTAAGTAACCAATCTATGTATTAATCTGTCTACTCATGGGTCCGAGTCGTTCGACCGGAGTACAAATTTCAAATTATCTTTGTTTTGTATCTTTACATGGTTAAAACAAAACTTAATATATTGTGTAGTTTGTAGGGTCCACACTCTTTACATGGTTTTCTTTGTCCTTCAACCATAGCTTCTGATAGCATCTTAGACAAAAGTAACTTTCCATTCATTTTTTCTGAAAATTATGATTCTTCTGTCGTCTCTAATCTGGAGTCAGATTGCTCTATTATTTCTGAATTGTATTGGGTTATGAGGAATTTCCTGTTTAGTCCACTAAACCCGACCCGATTTAGTGGCTAGTCCACTGGGAAAAATCATTTAGTGTCTGGTCCAAAAAAGTTTAAAAGAAGTTCAAATTACTAGGTTACCCTTTAAAAACAGTTTTCAATCTATAGCAGACCTAATTCAAAACATCTCGGTTTCATCTCCTATTTCAGTTTCAAATCAAAATTGATCAGTTTCATCTCCTATTTCAGTTCCTGACCTAATTCAATTGAATCAGAAATGGGTACAAGTAGGAAAATTAAGAGGACGATTACAGAAGAAATTACTGAAGTGTCTCCTACACCAGCTACACCAGCGAAAAGAAGAAGGAAATCCGACGAAGATTCACCAACAGAATCCTCACCTGCTGCTAAATCTCCTTCACCAACGAAAAAAAGAAGGAAAACTGTCGAAGATTCACCAACAAAATCCTCACCTGCTGCTAAATCTCCTTCACCAGCGAAAAGAAGAAGGAAATCTGTCGAAGATTCACCAACAAAATCCTCACCTGCTGCTAAATCTCCTTCACCAGTGAAAAGAAGAAGGAAATCTTCTGATGATTCACCAACAGAATCCTCACCTGCTAAATCTCCCACAACAATAAGTATGACTAAGGTTCCTCAGAAAGAAGGTAAATCAATTCAAAAGCCTAATTTGTACTTTATATTGACATGCAATATTTCCAAAACCTGAAATATGTACTGTTACATATTGAAATGTAGTGTTGTTTAACTAATACATACTAAAATCTAGTATGTCAATTGATATGTGTATTACATATCAATATGTTGTCTTCAATTTGTACTTCATAGTGACAAGTTATATGTAGTACACATTACATATTGAAATGTAGTGCTGTTATTTAATATGTAATGATATCATCTCAAAAAATGATATGTGCAGTACATTTTGAAACGTAGTGCTGCTTAACTAATACATATCAAAGCGTGTCAATTTATATCTGTACTACATATCAATATGTTGTCTGCAATTTGTACTTATTGATATGTAATGATAGCATCTCAAATTGATATGTGTGCTACATATTATTATCTGCCTGTAATATGTAATGTGTACAAAACTTTTGGTTTACAAAAACAGCAAAAACCAAAGGAAGGAAAGCAGCTGCTGCTCCTGAAGCAAAAAGCAAAAGAAAAACAGCAGCGGCAACTACTAAAGCAAAAGGAAAAACAGCGACAAAGGCTGCTACTCCTTCACCACCAGCAAAGGGGAACAAAACACTTGTCCTGAGAGCTGCTACTCCTTCTCCAAAAGGAAAGGGAAAAGAAAAAAGGGGGAAAGCAAAAGCGCTCCTGAAAGAAGGTTTGTAATGTTAAAAGTGAAGCTAATTCTTAATAACGAGGGGGCGATGCCCCCTCGACCCCCGTAAATTGTGGTTCATATGTAGTTATCAGTATGTAGTTATAAAATTACCAGTATGTTGTGTATCTGATATGTAGTTGTTTCATGTTCATGGTAGATACATTAACTACATATTTGATATGGTGTAGGGGAAGAGAAAGGGAAGAAAGCACTTGCCTGGAGAGCTGCTACTCCTTCACCAAAAGCAAAAGGGGGGAAAGCAAATGTAGAAGGTATGTAGTACAACTACATATAAGAACAAAGCGTATGAATAATATGTATCCTTAATAACATATGTTTATGAGTATGTAATGATGCATTGTTGTGCTTGTTTTTGGTATTAAGTGTTTTTACATTTTTACTGTATCAAAGCAGATACATATGCCATACGTACTATTACAAATCGATATGTAGTTAAAATAATACGTAGTGGTATCTACTATTACATATCAATATGTAGAGGTAAATACTTATACTCTCATAACATATTACATATCAATATGTAGAGGTAAATACTTGTATTCTCGTATGTACTGTTAATAATATGTAGTTTCAAGACTTGGTAGATATTACAACTACATATTGATGATGTAACTACATATTTGATATACCATATTGATATGTACTGTAATAGTTTTTGGTTCTTGTTATTGTGTAGGTGCTAATAAACATAAGAAAGGAGATGGAAAACCACGAAGTTTATACCGTGGCGGTTTCAGGGGCTTGTGGGGGCTTGCGAAGACTATTAGGACCACTAAGAAGGCTATTGCGAAGTCCACTGAAAACCTTGAGTTGAGTGAGTTGCAGCTGAAGATGATTTCTGAAGCATCATTCGGTAACCTGTTCCCAATGTTCTGGTACATAAGATTTGAGTTGGAACATTGGTTGAAGATTGAAGATGCAATGACGAAAATGTTACGCTGTTACGTTAGGGGTCAAGATCCAAACAAGCTTAGATTTGTCTTTAAAAGGCATGGCCAACCGAATGAGCTAGTATCCACACCAGAAGAAATGGCACTTATTTATGGGATGCCGAGAATTCCAAATAGGGAATATCTTGATTATAGGCTTACACAAGTCAATAAAAAAAGTGGATGGCGTGAAACAGAATTTTTCAAAAGGACTTTTCCTGCTGATATGAAAGCTGGTGATAAAGTGACTAGGCCAATGATTGTGAAGGCAATCTTGAAAATCCTTAAACGAACATCAATTAATCTGAAAAAGAAGAAGTCTGATGAAGAGTCTCTGCAAAGCGTGGTTGATCAATCAAATGAAGATTCTGAAGAAGACGAGGAAGACGAGGAATATGCCGAAGATCTTGTTAGGCTTATCTGCCTGTATATGTGCACTTCATTATTTTTCGCTACAAGTGATGCAAACGATTTGATTGAAAAATATATTGGTTTCGTTCTTGATCTTGAGAAGGCTAAGAATATTTTATGGCCTGACCTCATCCATTCTCATTTAGAGAAAGAGCTGAATGAAAACGTGGAATCTGTAGAACGCACAAATGGTTGTGCTATTTATTTGTTGGTAAGAATTTATTTTATTTGTTTATTCTACTTCAAAATGTTTTTGTTTTATGTGTTTTCTACATTTTGATAGTATATCTAATACTGCATATCAATATTTTGCAGCCATGGTTTGCGGAGCATACCCATTTGGTGGAGCCCGAGGATATAGTGACAGAACCTGCAGGAATGTATGTGCCAAGAGTGGCTAGGTGGAATCATACAAAGATATGTGCTGAGTTCCTAAAGGATATTGATCTTTCTGAGTATCAGGTAAACTTGCCGTACATATTTTGTCATAATAAAAATATATATTGATAAGTACATGTAGTTCGACATATTGATATGTAGTTATTAGCATATCAATATGTAGTAGTTATTAGCATATCAATATGCTACTACATATTAGCATATCAATAGTAGTTATTAGCATATCAATTTGTGGTGATACATATTGATATGTAGTTATTAGCATATCAATATGTAGTTCTCCCTGTGTATCTAATAGAGAAAGAACTACGACATGTTTTTTTTTTGGTAATATCTAATATGTAGTTGCTTTTTTACATTTATTTGATTTGTACCAGTTCCATGTTGATTTCAAAGACGAGATCACACAGAAGAAGACAAATCCTTAATCGTATTTCAAGAAGGATTCAACAGGAAGCAAATGATGATGCTTTTTGTTTAGATGACAATTCCGAATCGGAAGAAAGAGAGAAAGAAGAAGAGAGAAGAGAAAGAAGAAGGACTCAGTATTGGGGGGAGAAGATTGGAAGATTAAATACGATGATTTGAGGAGTACAATATCTGCCAAATGGAGTGAATTCAACACAATGCAGCAAGAGGGCGAACCGGTTGACGCTTCAAAGCTTGAGTTCATGTTGCATGATATTTACCGGAAAGCTTTCCCTTTGCAGAGAGAAGCCATCCAGGAAGATTATGTTAGCTTGGGATGTACACCTACTCCAAGAAACCCCAATGAAGAGTTGAATGTGGACCAAATAGTTGAGAACGAAATGCAAGGTTCTCCGGAAGATCAAACAGATGCTAATGTCAACATTCCTGAAGTTGGTTTGTCAACACCGAAAGATCAAACTCATGCTAATGCCACCTCTGAGGTTGAATTGTCAACAACTTCAGTATTGAAGTTCCATGATGTTGAAGTTCCGCGTTCTGAGGTTAAAAATTGGGCTAAATCTAATTTGGAGCAAAAAGTCAAAGAGATACAAGGAAAAAGGGCAAAGAAAACACACAGGTAAGTAGCATATCAGTACGTAGTCTAAGTAGCATATCAATATCTATCTGTTACATATCAATATGTAGTGGTATCTACCATTACATATTGATATGTAACAGTACATTCTTGTATACCACTATCTATCTGTTACATATCAATATCTATCTGTTACTTATCAATATGTAGTGGTATCTACCATTACATATTGATATGTAACAGTACATTCTTGTAGTGGAACATATTTATATGTAACAGTACATTCTTGTGGTGGTAGACATAGCAAAAACTCAAGCTAAGTAGGTTTTTGTTGACAGTTTCAATTGATTTTTGCAGGTTGATCAACTTGAAGTTAGGCAGGAAGCAGCAAAGGAGTTGCTTACAACTATGCTAGAAACGAAGGCTTCAGTTGTAGTTAATTCGCAGAAATTTGCAGAGTATAACGCCGGATTGGCGGCGGAAGAGTTTCATTTGCTGGATGTACCTTTGTTTACTATGATGTCGAGTTTGGAACACATTGAAAAGCTGTCTATGCCAGATTTTATAGAAATGGCAAACTCTGGCATTGGTGTTTATGTCGAAGAGTTTGCAGACCTCCTTCCAGATAACAACGATGGTCTTTTTGGTATTAACTTACGAGAACAATTTGATAATCTGTTTGGAAGAGATTTGCGGCCTTTACAAATTCCACAAGAAACAACTGAGCAACAAGAACCCATTGAACCGAAAGATGCAGGTGAAGTTACAGGTAAGCAACAAGAATACATACCTACAACCAGTTCAAAAAGTCATTTGGAGGTTGCATCACAAGATCCTTTGGATGTTTCATCACAAGATGTTCTGGATGTCCCCTCGCAAGATGTTTTGGAGGTTCCATCACAGGTGAATGATATGTACTAAAAATCTCATTTTGTGTAGTTAATATTACACTACAAATCACTACATACTGATATGTATATCAGTATGGTAGCACTAGAAATCACTATACCATACAATCATATACCACTACATGCTTTCAAAAATGATTAGGTGATGTAACTATGTTTTATGCAATATAGATATTTACATATTTTTTTATGTTGATTAAAAATGCAGGAACAGTTTAGCCCAAGCCAGAAACAAAAAATGGTAAAAGTGAACAAAAAGCGCGCTTCAAAGCCCGAAAAGCAGCAGGTAACAACACCCACCAGACCTGTTACTCGTTCCCATCCTGCAAAGAAGGTAGATGATATTTATGAGAGTGGAAGTAAGTTCTCACCATCATATAAAGGACCGAAAGCTGGCAGCAGCAGAAGCAATACCGCTAAACAAAAAGAGAAAGCTTAAATTGCGCAAGTATTTCCGGAAACTGACTAAATCACCATTCTATAATGACATGAACGATGAACAAAAGAGTACTCTTTCCACATACATCAATAATGCAAAAAATCTTAGGTGAGTTCTCAATTGACACTTTTATATTGATATGTACTATTAGTTTGTGTATGTACTTTTGATATACATACATATTTGTATAAAAATACTGAGAAAGACATATCAGTATGTACTGTTACACAAAGAATACTAACCTTTACGTCGTTTATTTTCTAGCTCAATTGCTTGGAGAGTGGGAGAAGGTGGTCTTTGTGTAAGTGGAACTACAGTTGATGACTTGGTGCAGAACGATTTATTAGAACAAGATCTTCTCAACTACGCACAATACAAGCTTAACCAAATTTCAGAATGAGCAACCGATGCACGAAGTATACAGGAAATACTTGCCTGTGTTGCATCTGGATCCGTCCGCTTGGGTAAGTTGTTATCTTACACTGCATATTTACTACAACACATATTCAAAAATTAAAAAAGTATGTAGGGGTAGGTACACTACATATCGATATTGCATAAAACAAAATTAGATATAAACTATTTCAAGTACATCCATGTTTTCAGTACAATGTCGAGTTCCCGGATAACCTCAAAGGAGCAGCACATGATTCTGTTTACAAACCAATATTGGCGATGGATGAAAGTATCAAGAAGATTCTTGTACCAATGTGCCACCACAATCTTCATTGGACGCTACTTGAGTATGACTGCGAAAAAATGGTGTTCAACCACTACAATTCTTCTAAGGCTGAATGGGGAGGTATTTGTTATCCACACGCCTGCAAAATGGCAGATTACATGTACGTACCTATCAACGTGTACTTGCTGGAGAAGAACAAAGTAACAATGAAGAATGTAATAGTGAATGAATGTGAAGCACCTCAACAAGGGGGATCGCCAGACTGTCTACTGTTTGTGATGCATTTTATGAAGATGAAGTCAAAAAGCAAATATGTGGGAGTGCCTTTGGGAGATGATGAAGAAGTGCAAGCGAAGATTCGTAACAAAAGGGTCCCGTTAGCATGCAAATTGCTGAAAGCATCTCCACCAGAAATCAGTTGGCAGATGACACAAAATAGTCTTACTTGCTAAAAGTAATCTGACAGTACATATCACTATTTACCTATTTTCTTTTCTTTTTATTCTTGGTTACATTTCATTTCATGAGTTCAAGAATGTTCAAAAACATATAGCTTTTCCAAACATGTTTTTTTTGGTATATCTAATATGTAGTGATTTTTAATTTGAATTTGGGTTTAACTTTAATGTAGTGATATTTCAATTGTGTTACTTAAACATGATTTTGTGTTGTTGATACGAGGGGGCGCTGCCCCCTCGACCCCCGTGAAGATGGTGAATCAGCTGGAAAACCACAAAAAGTTTAAAACTAATCACAATTACTAAAATGGTGAATCAGCATGAACATATCATAATTAAACTAACCACTACATATCAGTAAGTACTGATTGTTTTCTTTAATATGTACTAACCTGATTGAAACAAAAGTTTTTGTGGAATTGTAATTATGATATGTTCTAAATAATCTTAGTGGAAGATGGTTAAACCACAAACCAGTACATATTTGATTGTTTTCTTGTTACAAACATCTAGTATGGTTACACTACAACCACTACATATCAGTATGTAGTGGTAGATACTAACACTACAATACTGACATGTAATTTCAGTATGTAAATACTTCACTACTGGTGATAGATACTGACATTTTGATAGACTTAACAACATATTTCATTATTCGAAAATAACTACAATAACTACATTTTGATAGACTTATAATGTTTCAAAAACCAAAAGATGTTCTAAGAAACAACAAAAACAGTATTTTCAGTACACTTGTAATGTATGTACTGTAAATGAAATACTTATTAACCAAATTCAGTTGGTACTGACAAAATCAAAAAGAAAAACGGTAGAATAGAACAAGGGCTAGAGGAAAGAATTGTGGAAAAGGAATCTGGCAACATCATCGATATAACATTTGCTGCACGTTCAAGCCTGTGATAAAAGAAAAAGAGAAATCAGAACACTACTTGCTTAAAAGTACATTGTATTGTATCATACTTACTTAATTAAGACATTAATATGTATCTGACTGAAATACATACCTGACACAAAATCATTCTTCAGAAAGTTCATACTGTCGGATAAGATTGCATGTGCCTTGTTGTGATGAGTCTTCAAATTACAGTTTGAACACTTGACAGATTTTCTACTAGTCTCATATGCAGACTTAATACGTTTCCCCTTTTTCCTGCCTGGTGGAGCCCTAATTACTTCTGCTGGGAGAACGATATCGTCTACGTGATACTCATCGGGCCTGTGAGAAAAAAACAGTATCATATAAATGGAATGAACCACAACTACATATGAATATGTACACGGTATATTGTTCCTGAAAAAACAAATATCAAAAAATGTAGTGGTATCTACCATTACATATCAGTATGTAACATCCATATGTAAGTAGGTTTATGTTGACAGTTTCAATTGCTATTACATGTGTAAGTGGTATCTACCATTACATATTGTTATGCAAAATATGAAAATGTACTGATTAAAGACACATACCTGTCGTGGTTAGGAACGGGTCTAATAGCTATTGAATATAGCTTACGAAAAGTGGTAACTTTGAAATAATCTTCAACGTAATCAAGAATCCTTCCTCCAGATCTAGTAATAGCTGCAGTAGCGTGCGAGCATGGAAAACCATAAACGCGCCATCGTTGGCAAGTACAAGTTTTTCTCTCTAGATCTACCATATGAGATCTGCACAGTACATATTCATATGTTTTTTTCAGTACACCTAATATACACAGTACATATTAATATGTTCTCACAGAAACATGGTACTTAAAAAAAAGAAAGAGAAAGTAAATAACATTCAGATGATAGAGATTAGGGGTAAACGCTAACCTTGGAGAATGCACTTCATAACGATTAGCATCTGACTGGCTAACTTTCCAGGGACGGCCAATTTGGATGTGTAGTTCAAGCAAGGCTTGATACGTAGGGGTTAGCAGTTCTGGGTCCATCAAGAGACTCTCTTCACGACGTTCTGACATCATTTCCATCATACGTATCCTACACGACAAGGGAATAGCAAGTCTATTATACTAAAAATATACGTAGATTAACAGAACATATATGCTAATACTGTTACAAAAGAAAACTAATATAAGCTTGTACTGTGACTAAGGAAACTGATACAAACCTGATCGAGTCAACGAACGCACACGCAGGTAATTTCTTCTCTTTGTTAATCCAGCTATTGAACGATTCAGCAACGCTAGATGAAGTGTAACCATAACTACAGCCCTTGAAGAAAGCACTGGACCACTTTTCTTTTGGAATGTTGCGGCAGTAGTCAGCAACCCAAGGCCTTCCCAAATTAACCATTTCTTGAAGACCTTCCTCGTATGTTGCAGGAGAAAGAGCATATGTCGCCTTTCGGAAAGCATCAGTCACTTCCTTATACTTTTCGTCAGACTTTGCGATAGGTAAGTTTTTTCCAAATGGAAGTAACAATATCTTTGATGAGAATCAGGGAACTCTTTGGGAATATATTTAACCAACCCTTCACCTCGGTCAGTCATAAAAGTGATTGGGCGATCATCATTCAAAGCCTCCTTCAGTTTCTTGAAAAACCATTCCCAGCTGATATTGTCTTCACCGGGTACTAAAGCAAACGCAAGCGGATAAAACCCTGCAAAAAGGAATTACTAGTTATGTTAAGCAACTAATATTGACACTACATATTGACATGCAGTATGGTTTACCTCTTTGTTGATATGTGAAAACCTGACACTACATAATGACATGTTAAGCAACTGATTGACACTACATTTTCACATGCAGTATGGTTTATCTCATACTCAGTAAGGTCAATATGTAGTATGTAGTATGGTCAATACTCATTGTCAGATAGTGAAGTAAGGTCAATATGAGTGATCTAACTACCAGACACTACATATCAAAAAAAAAAAACCAGTTACCTTGATTGTCATTAAGACATGTTGCTGCCATGAGACCTCCTTTAAAAGTTCCAGTGAGAAATGTACAGTCACAGAAAATCATGGGACGACATAGTTTATATCCCTCTATACAAGCTCCAAAGAAAACAAAAATTCTGTTGAATCTTTTTGTAGCATCATTGAAATCGAAATCAATAAATGACCCAGGGTTTGTTTCCCTAACAGCATTCACCCACCAAGCAAGATCAGTGTACGACTTCACATCCTTACCAAAAATCTGTTTATGCGACAACTCAATTGCATGATATGCGTGGTGATACTGTATTTCGATGCCACCACCAACTTTAAGATAATCTATGATCTCTGCTGGTGTTATGCGAGGGTTGTGCCTGACCATCTCATGAATTAGACTGTTCATGGGTTTTTTTGTAACTCTTGGATTCTTCAACATATAACCACCGCCATAGGTGTGCCTTCCCACATATTCCTTTATCTTAAAAACATCAATAGAACTACCAATGGCAGTTGCGTGAAGCTTCCATGAACAACCTTTCACACTACATATGGCGGTGAATCTCTCAAGGTCATTCTTCTTCTTAATTACCTCATATCCAGTTCTCATGCAGTATTTTTGGCATGCTATACATACGGCATCAACACCACCATAGAATAATTGATCTGTATCATCAAAAATCTTATCCCAACCATCTGGAAAAAAACACTCTTGGGGCTTCTTTACCTTCTTTCAAATAACTATTCTTTGCACTGACAACTAAGTCTGCATTACTGTCAACTTCCATACGCCTAGATGCGCCATTTGAAATTACATCCACGTGCAAATCAAAGAAAGCTTATTGCTTTGAAGAATGTAATGCAGAGATGCCCTGGAGTGTTACATCGGCAAGAATAGGAACTATCGCTTGATTCTGGAAATAGTTAACCAGAATAGTCGATGGAGTCAACCAGCTCCACATATTACAGATGCAAAATTTCAAATCCTCTAAAGTTGAAAACGATGTAACCTCATATGCAAAATGATATTGCTTATGGTATACATGATAATAGATGGAGAAGTCTGGTTTGGGAGCAACGTCAGACATGTTAACCCTGTAAAAAATGACATGTACTGAGATGAAACAAAAATAGTCTTTGTATTGACATGCTATAAGCAGTACGTATTGACATGTACTGACTCATATTGATATGTATTGGCATCTACTGCAGGATGAAAAGAGAGCATGCTATATGCAGGACGTATTGACATGTACTGACTCATATTGATATGTATTGGCATCTACTGTAGGATGAAAAAGAGCATGCTATATGCAGTACGTATTGACATGTACTGACTCATATTGATATGTATTGGCATCTACTGTAGGATGAAAAGAGAGCATGATATATGCAGTACATATTGGCATGTACTGACTCATATTCATATGTATTGGCATCTACTGCAGAATGAAAAGAGAGCACGCTATATGCAGTACGTATTGGTAATACATACTACACGATCTGTCTAATGAAACTAAACAGAACAGCAGCAGAAAAACGTAGAAAATACAAAAAATCAGATTACAAAAAACAGAACAGAAATCATAAAAAGAAATCATACCTTGTTCGAATCTGAGATAAACCTAATTCGAAGCTCAAATACCTAATTGAAACACACAAAAATCACGAAAATTACTTAAAAAACAAACGGAAATTACTTCGAAACTGAATTAACATTGTAAATCATCATAAAACAGAAATCATAAAACGAAATCATAAAAAGATAACAATGTACATCATATACAATTATCCTGATAGAAATCGGATCAGAATAAACCTAATTATTCATCAAGATTTCTAGAACAGCATCAGAAGAGGATGATTGAAAGGATAAATACCTCGAAGCTCAGATGACCTAATTCGAAACTAAGAAGAACCTAATTCGAAGCTCAGATGAAGATGATTGAAAAACAGTACCAGAAATTGATTCTATCCAACACGTGAGTGAGAGAAACCGATCTAAGAAGAAAAAAAGAGGAAAGAAACTGACTTGGTTTAATGTTCGTCACTTTGAGTTGCAGAAGGGTATGTTGGGAATATTTGAAAACTGGTCTTGTGTAAACCGCACGTGGATGGACTAGGGGATAAAGTTTCTGGTCCAAAAACATGTTTTTGGACCAGAGGATAAATCAATTCTGGGAGTGGACTAGCCAGTAACCGATTCCCTCATTTCTGGACTAGCCAGTAATTCCTAGTTGAGTTATTGACACATCCTGATCCGGTGATCAGATTTGTTCCCAGCTACGGATCTACTCTAAGATATCTCTAACCCGGTTTTAATTAAACCAGGGCCATTTTCTTCTCAATCTGAACTTTTTTTTCCTATCTCTTCTTATGAGATCTCTAGGGAGTCTTTCAAATCCTCTCTTTCTGTTTTATCTATTTCATCCCTTATCAGAGGATCGTATCCTTTGGTCTCAACCCTTCTTTTTAGCCTAAACTTTGCATCTCTACATCTCCTAAATTGCATTTTGAATCTAGTTTCAAATTTCAGCTCCTGAATTTATTCTTTATTTGCTTCGAAAATACTATTATATCTCTCCGAAATTTGGGAATGCCCCCTCGATTAATCAATACATATCGAACTTAAAAAAACGCCTCAATGGAAAAATACCATACTTATATTTATCCTTCTCCCTATCCCCTTCATCAAAGCATAAGGAAGCGACACAGGTATTCTCCCCAATTCTGAATTAATTTTAATTAAGTACTATCAATTTTTCAGTGTTGTCTTACTTTTCTTTTAGGTGTAGAGACTTGACTAGAAACACTAATTATAGCCTTACAATCTTGATTTACTCTTGATCATATGCTCAACTTGTATTGCATAATTACTAATTTAATCTAAGAACAATGAAAATCCTGGCTTGGAATGTTCAGGGATGTAGAAACCCTTTAATCCTGTTGATGGTGGATTTTCATTTGAGGCTAAAATTGAAAAAGCCAAAATTACGCGCTGACATCCTGCAAAGGATAAAGCCACTAATAAAATGATGAATACTTCTTCACTTCGCTGATTCATCCAGGTTGGAGCATGTGGCAACAATCTCTTGTACACTGTGAATTTATAGCATTAATACATGACTAGCCTTGTATTTCCTGTTCCGCTGAACTCTCATTTGTGCGTCATGACGACTGAGTGTTGCTCTCAGCAGAGTAACATGAATCTCCAAGCGTTAATAATGAGGCATGCAAGAAATACGCGTACATGCTACAACTCTCGGTGTGTTATACTAGCCCGATCGAGCATCTGGACTGTCTAAGTCAGTCTTAGAAATGATCACGACCATCCAACTTCACCGACATAATTGGATGGATTAGATCGGACCCATAGCCACCAGGCAGGTATTGGCGTGTTCACCACCGGCCCAACGTTGGCCCCACATGGTCGGCCTTCCCAAAAGAGAAGCGAGGCTTGCCAATTCGTCCAGCCAAAGCAGCGTGGACGTGAAACCCTAATTAGGGATTGCGGGACATCACATGTGTCACAAATAAGTCTCAACCATCCATCTTCGCAGGCATAGATGGAGGGTGTAGATGTAGATTCAAAGGGCCCAGAGCATGTCAACACAATCACCGTGGGCCCGCTTACATACATGACTAATCGGTCAAGACCAACTATGGTTGGTCGTCTCGATTCGTGCGCCCAAACTAGGCATGGCCACGCGTTTGCAACTGCAAATCGATCTCGACCACTCAATTTTGTCGGAAAAATTGAGTGGCTTAGATCACATCTTCACGGGACAGTAAGGTACGGACGTGTACACTGGCCTGCTGACTGCACTCCTGGACGGTCTCATGCTTGGATTCGACCAAGCTAAAGGTTGGTGTTCAAGCACCTCCTAAACCCTAATCCGACGGTCGCAGATGTGGGTCGCAAGCCATCTCGTCCATCCAACTTCACCAGCTTGGACGGACATCCTAAGACAGGAGTTAGGTGACCAGTAAGGCATCACCACGATCACTGTCCACCACTCTTCCACACAAAGTGATCGTCCAAGTCAGGACTTACCTGTACAGCCTCCAAACGATGGACGTGGTGCTATTTTAAGATGCTTAATCCGCGGCTTACTTCGTTAAGCCTTAAAACAGCGATGCTTCACACATGATGAATATATTCGATGCATTACCTGCATAAAATACACACGATACTTCACAAGTATCGACTTCCTAAATAACTTAGTTATTTAGTCTAACATCACATGCTACTTTTTGTGGGTCCCACGATCCACACATTCGAGACATCAAACATGTCACAAACTGGGGGATAGTTTGTGTGGCAATAACTGTCCCACACAAACTATTAGCTTCAAAAGAAATATTCAAGTGATCGAATGATCAATACGAAACATTCCGAGTCTACATCAAATAATTATCTCACACGAATCTGTTAGAGCACTGCTCGGTCGAACTCGCAAGCGCTGCTATCTCAAGCTTGTTGTAAAGTTTAGTTGCCAAAACTATAAGTCTTGATTTCTAGTCTACTCGTAGCTAAGTCTCGGACGAGGATAAAAAGTGCAGTTGAGCTCTAGACTCCACGACGATCATCATACAAATACGAAGAACTACTCAAGGAACTGGTGGAACTTCATCGGCTAAAAGGTATGTCGAGACTTGAACTTATCTATTACTCAAAAGTCTATCTACTCTATGTCATATATTGAGACAAAAGTCGCACTGCTATATCGACTATGATTATACACATTTGCTATTCCGAGCAGAGTTTATCTCGCTTATCTATTTCTCGAAATATGTTTCGGTAAGCTTTCGCTTTGGCCAAGTTCATCTTTACTAGTGATGAAAGTCATATTAGTTTCAATTACTTGAAAATTGCTTTGACAAAAAATAGCTTGTGAACAACAACTATATAACATCCTCTAAGAATGTTTCAATGATTGAAATGAGAGTTTAGAATATAACCTTGAAAGGATATAAACATTGTGTGATAACTCATATGTGTGTAAGTCCTTATTCTTTGAACCAAAGTATGCGTACTTTGATGCTCAGGAAAATCGGAACTGAAGTCCGCGTACCAGTACGCGCACTGTCAGAAGTTCACATCTCGTGAATTTCTGCTGGAGTTTGTGAACTGAAAACAAACTTATTCCGGGTACTTAAGTCCGCGTACCAGTATGCGTACTTAAGTGGGTTAGTTTCTAAAAACGATTATTCGTGAACTTAAACTTATATAAACTAAGGAATGCATACTTGCAAACCATGGCTATAAAGGATTCGAGTGAATCAAATCGTTTTTGCTTCGATTGTGTCTTATATACTTCTATGAGATCTAAGCAATTGAACAACTCTCTGACTAGTTCATTTGAGTCATTTGAACTAGTTATGGTTAAGATGAATATGGTTGATATGAAAGTGCTCATATGGCTAACCATTTGGTTAACTACTATTGAACCAACAAAATGTACATGTTTGGGTACGGTTTCACAAACCTAAATAAACATGCATTTCATTTGTGTGTAACAAGCTAAGTTCGATCTAACGGTTGAAAGATATTAGCTTGAATCTAATCAGGTTTTCATACCACGATGAATATTGAATGCTTTGTTACTAAGCTAACATTGATTGCAAACCCTGATTCGAAAGACTATATAAAGGAGAAATCTAGCAACTGGGAAACCTAATCCCCACACCTCCTGTGTGATACTAGTTGTATTATCTACAGTCGATTCTCCTTTAACTTTAGGTTTCTATCGAGACCCTGTAGATTAACGACTTGAAGACTTCATTGGGATTGTGAAGCCAGACCCAACTATTTTCTTTGTAGTTGTGTGATCTGATCTTGCTGTTTCTATCGTGTTTGAGTACAATCATGGCTTGAGATTAATTTCTACAATAGGAAAGATATAAAAGAAGTCACAAACATCTTCGTCGCATCGTTTGTGATTCTGCAATATCTTCTTTCGCTAGTCGATTAAGATTATTGTGAGGTGATTGATAATTCTAGGTTGTTCATTGGGAACATAAGTCCGGGTTATCAATTGGTTCCTGTTCACCTTGATTTATCAAAAGACAGAACAAAATCTCGTAGGTATTTCTGTGGGAGACAGATTTATCTATTACCGTAGACTTTTATGTGTGATACAGATTTGTTTATTAAAGTCTTCGACTTTGGGTCGTAACAACTCTTAGTTGTGGGTGAGATCAACTAAGGGATTCACGTGCATAGTATCCTGCTGGGATCAGAGATGTAAGGAGTGCAACTGTACCTTGGATCAATGTGAGATTGATTGGGGTTCAACTACAGTCCAGACCGAAGTTAGTTCAACTACAGTGTGTGTTCAATCTGGACTAGGTCCCGGGGTTTTTCTGCATTTGCGGTTTCCTCGTTAACAAAACTTCTGGTGTCTGTGTTATTTCGTTTCCGCATTATATTTTGTTATATAATTGAAATATCACAGGTTGTGCGTTGAATCGATCAATTGGGAAATCCAACCTTTGGTTGTTGATTAAAATTGATTGATCCTTGAACATTGGTCTTTGGTACCGTTCAAGTGATTTCTCTTGTATTCAATTAAACTCGCAGATTTCTATTTGGTTGAGTAAGTATTGAATCGGCAAAGTGAGATATAACTCTTTGATATACTAAGATTGAGACTGACTGACTAGTTGATTCTCTTAAAAGTATATTGGAGTTTTTCCATACAGATTGTTAAGCGAAATATTGGGTGTGGTTGTTAGACCCCCGCTTTTTCAATTGGTATTAGAGCAGGAAAACACATTAAAAACCTCATAAGTTTGTGCTTGTAACGATCTGATATGGACAGTAATGCTATCTCAATAAATGCACCACCAGATCCAGGAATTCCAGAATTATTTTCCATGAATGATTTAATAAAATCTGTAGAAGAAATTCTATCAAAACCTCCACCAGTTTTAAAATCCCTTGAAGTTTTTCAGGAATTGAGAAGAAACTTGAAAGTTTATCTTCTGATGATGAGTCATATCTCCAGAAAGAACAAGATTCTCTTGACAAGCTAAATCAAGTTATGATGAATAACATTTATGTTGAGGTCGACATTGATTTACTAATCAGTGAGAACATTGATCCTCCTCTAAGTAATCCAATTAGTTGTAACAAACTAAATGATTTACAAGAAGAGTTTAAATCTCAGTCATCTGAGTATATCATCTTAAAACATGAATTGATTCAGTGCTCAATCCCCGAAATTTCCTATCAAGATGGTTGTAATGTCTTCATGGATGAAGAGGTTAGAATGTCCCTTTTTACTAAAAAAGGTTCCCATCGTAGTACTAAAAACTATCCGCAAAAATTGTTCTTTAGAAGATGGAAAACGAAAAATCAGAAACACAAATTCTTTTGGGTTCTCTTGAAGTTCTGTGATAATCATATATAGACAAGTTCTTGGGTGTATCTCGCTTCTAGAAAATTTGAGATTTGTTGGAAAGAAACCCTCTCTTGGTGCCATGGTATGCACGTTGTGATAAATCAAAGGGTATTGTGTCGGTGAGCTTTGCTTCAACTTCATTGTGCCCTTTAATATTTGTACTAAAACAAACATGTCCTTATGTTACATGTGCAGATCAAATACCTTGAGTTCGTCGGAATGGATCTTGTTCCAATTCGAACACGTCATGTTCGTGTACCACCGCGTGTCTCTTAAAATAGATTTTTTTTCCTCCTCGTTCTTTTCACCATTCTTCTTCAGTTCGAGAACTCAATAGAAAAGCCAATTGTTCACGTACTAATCCCTTATTCTCTTCCTGTTTCTTAATATTTTTGCGTGGTGTTTGCACCATTAGAATCAGAGGAAGGTTGTGCACGTTGGTCAAAAACGGTTTTTGTTCTCACTCTCTTTTTTGTGCTCCACCATTAGCAACAGTTCTCGAACCAGGTAAGTGTTTCGTCTCTTCCTTGAGAATTTTTCAGACTAAGAATGGAAAATAGAAGAACTAGTTATGTTAGTAGTCCAAGTGGTCATGCTAGGGATGATTCTTTCTATGATCCGTGTATGTGCTAGGTTTGTCAACCCTGCTGCTCGTGTACTCTATTTGGAGTATATGGACAAACAACATATCTTTGAAAGATACTATGATGAATCAGAGATTGAGGTAAAAGGTTTAACTGATTTCTTCAAAAGACACTCTTGGGGAATCATTCACAAACCTTTAGGAACTGCTCGTGTTGAAATGGTTGCGCAGTTTTATGCGAATACGCATGAAATGGATCCTGCAAATTGTATGTTCAAAACTATGGTAGGAGGTATTACATTTGTTGTGGATCGCCATATTATTGCTTATCTGATGAATGTACCTGTTGGGGGTGATCGATTTCCTCCTCCTGAGAATGAAAGATTAACTCCTCAAGTGATGTCTAATCGCCTCTTTGATCGAGATTTTTCTCGAAAAGATGGAAAGATCAATGTTCGTGGTGCTGAATTCTTTCTGAAAGTTGTAGAAAAATTTATTGTAGCCAACATGATGCCAAGCACCATCAACAAAAACTTATGGACTAGATCTCTTGCAGATTGGTCTGTTATATTGTTGAAGGGAGAAACATTGATTTCCGTGGACTTATTGTCAATCAGATGATAAGTGTGAAACAGACCCCGAAGAAAACTCCATGTTTCCCCTGCCTCATCTCAAGGATTTGTGGTAATTTTAAGATCACTCCTTTTGGATCCGAGAGTGGTGGTCCAGAGATTCTGAGTATGACAATTATCAATGCAATGAAGCAATCCTCATCAAGTGCACCATCAAGTTCTTCTGCAGCTACTAACACTGAACTGGTTCGTCTTCAAAATGAAGTTGATTGCATGAAAGAGCATTTGGATTATGCTGAAGCAAAAAATCCAAATCTAATCGAGAAGTTTTATGAAATTGCTAGAGATTATTATGGGAGAAGTGAGTGATCTCTGCTCAAGTTAATCTCTTGCTGGCTTTTCTTGGGTTGTTAAAACTGGTTATGTTATTTGTTTAAACTTCTTGAACTTAATTTTATGGTGATGTAATAACTTTAATGGCACCTTAGCTTTGAATGATTATTGCTTCTTTCATTTAAATCGCTAAATTGTGCTACAAACATACTTTGTCAAAAGCTAAGTCTTTCACATGTCGATATGCAAGTATTGTTAAAAGAATGAATGAACTTTTGACATTACAAAAGTATTTAAGCCTATTGTATGTCATTATGCAAATACTGATGGAAGATAGGATGAACTTTTGTTTACGAGGATTATGTTTATTGTATGTCATTGTGCAAATAGTGATGGAAAATAGAATGAATCCTTGTTTATTTCGCAGTATTGATCTTCTATGATCCATATTTTTATGTATATACTGTGCGGCTCCATAAGTTCTCTTATGTTGAGCATTTCCGATTAAATTAATCATGGGTTTGCTTGTGGTTAATTTAATTGAGTATTTTGGATTCAAATTCATATTCGTATGTG
Source organism: Papaver somniferum (assembly GCF_003573695.1). Lineage (NCBI taxonomy): Eukaryota > Viridiplantae > Streptophyta > Magnoliopsida > Ranunculales > Papaveraceae > Papaver > Papaver somniferum. The sequence goes on along the minus strand of NC_039366.1, from coordinate 92,116,909 downwards.
ATTTGTTATGTCCAAAGAAATCCTTCTTTTCTTGTGAAAGTAAGTTCGCTCTTGTTTTTCTTCGGGAATGACATTTTATGGGGGAGAGTTCTTAATTGAACTTGTGCTTAATTTCCAAAACTTTGTGGTGAGTGCGGTTGTGGAATATTATAGGGGTTATCTTGTATCTTTATAAACTCCTTGATGAATGCATTTATATTCGGCTATATGATGGCATCTAAAAAGTTGATATGTGCTTTCTTTTGGTCATGAAATGTCTCTATGGAAATTTCATTAGGATCCCACTAGTTTTCGTACCTTTGTCAATTTTATTGACAAAAAGGGGGATAATTAATGTGTAGTTCACACTATAAATACATATGGTTTTCGGATCATTATGTAAGGGGGAGTGGTTTCCATGTGAGATGGAGTATTGACTAAGGGGGAGTGATACATATCCCCATAGTATTGTTGTCGAAGTTGTGATACAATTGAACTTTGATACTGTGTAATAATACTATGACACTGTGAATAATGATTGAGAACTCTTGTTTTTTCATTGTTATAGCTACGGATTTTCAACAACGATGATGCTAAACTTACAACCTTTGGAATCATTGGAGTACTTGGAAATGACGAAGATTTTGAGTAATGTTGAAGAACCAAGGAGATCATGCATGTGGAAGAGAAGCTACAAAAGTTTATTTATTTATTTATTTTGTATTCCATATGTATTGATAGTTTTGTCACTAAAATTGACAAAGGGGGAGATTGTTATAGCACTTCTCGGTCGAACTCGCAAGCGTTGCTATCTCAAGCTTGTTGTAAAGTTTAGTTTCCAAAACTGTAAGTCTTGATTTCTAGTCTACTCATAACTAAGTCTCGGACTAGGATAGAAAGTGTAGTTGAGCTCTAGACTCCATGACGATCATCATACAAAGACGAAGAACTACTCAACGAACTGGTGGAACTTCATCGGCTAAAAGGTATGTGAAGACTTGAACTTATCTATCATTCAAAAGTCTATATACTCTATCTCCTGTCTTGAGACAAAAGTCGTATTGCTATATAGACTATGATTATACACATTTGCTATTTCGAGCCGAGTTTATCTCGCTTATCTATTTCTCGAAATATGAGTTGGTAAGCTTTCGCTTTGGGAAAGTTCATCTTTACTAGTGACAAAAGTCATATTAGTTTCAATTACTTGAAAATAACTTTGACGAAAAATAGCTTGTGAACAACAACTATATAACGTCCTCTAAGAATGTTTCAATGATTGAAATGAGAGTTTAGAATATAATCTTGAAAGGATATAAATATTGTGTGATAACTCATACGTGTGTAAGTTCTTATTCCTTGAACCAAAGTATGCGTACTTTGCTGCTCAGGAAAACCGGAACTGAAGTCCGTGTACCAGTACGCGTACTGTCGGAAGTTCACATTCCGTGAATTTCTGCTGGAGTTTGTGAACTGAAAACAAACTTATTTCGGGTACTTAAGTCCGCGTACCAGTATGCGTACTTGATGTAGTTTTTTAAGTGGTAAATAAAGTTCGTTCAAAGACTTGTTGAGACTCGATTCTAGACTTAATAAAAGAAAATACTAAAATAAAGAAAATATATTCACAAGATTGTCACGATAACGAGAGATACTAGGACTTCGGATTCCACCAATTACCATGTTCATGTGGTTCAACTAATTATTCTAGACATTTATAGATCCAAAGTTAACTTTTTATAGACTCTTCTTCTTTTACCAAGGTGGATTTTTAAAAGATTAATTGTAAATCACAAGCATAACGCATCAAAATTATTAAGACTAAGCATACATTATCAAAAGAAATCACAACTAACTAGTGAAAATCATAAAACAATTAAATCAAGTGCAAAAAGTCATACAAGAAATAAGTAGAATTACCACATGCATGAAAAATAGCTTCCTCCTTTGTCCCAGTATTGGGGTTTAGCTCCTCATATTATTCACGTTCTCAAAATAGGTGTTCATAGCTCAAATAGGTGAAAAACAAGAGAAAACTAATAAAGCAGCGAGTTTTGCAACAAATATAATTGTTACAGAGAGAGTGAAGACTGTTACAGGAAAGTGCTAACAGGAATAATTGTTGCAGACTGTTACAGGAACGATATAAGGGAAGTGATGTAGAACAACGATAGTTTTCTGCAACAGTTTCTGTGGGTTGATGTTCTTCGTATTCTTCCTTCTACACCAGCAGAAACGAATGTCTGTAACTCTGATTTTTGTCTCCTTTGGTTCTCTAAACTACCCCAAACTGTTCGACCCCCTTCCTTGACCTCCCAGAAACTTATATATAACAAACAGAGCGATTTAATCTCCCCAAAACTCCTCGAAATCTCTTCTTTCCTTCCTTGGCAGTTACGGCAATAATCTCTTCCCAAAATTGTTTCACGCGTTTCTGAGCTTTCCTACTTATCTCAAACTCTTCCTTAGATAGATATGTATCTTTGGGAAGGATATCCCTCTTTTAATCTCCCTAGAACTCCCAAAAATAGCTTCAACAACAAACCGTGTATAACTTGACTTCTATTTCTTTTTCCGGCTATTCTAGCCAATTTGGGTTCAAACAAAAGACTTCACCAGGCCTGTTTAGGCCTAAGGAGTAAACCCAATCAATTTCAGCCATTGAATCGCTCTGGAACTCGATCGAATCATCACCCAAAAATCATGCAGACGTGATGAATATTTTCCCGCCAAAATTTTTATTTGAATTTGGGAAGAAAGTGACCTCCCCCTTATCTGTGGCTGGTCTCCCTTTAGCAGATGCATGGATATGGGTCACCCCTTAGTAATTAGGTTACCCCTTATCCAAAGTGAGAGTCCGTATAGTAATTTTCTCCCACGAGCGCAAAAACCACTTTTTTAGCCAATTTCGCCGCAAAAGCTTATTTCTCCAAAAATACCAACAGGGACATAAAAAGCCATAATAAATATAAAATCGAGCACTAATAATATATATACAATTGAGATTATATAAGACACAAAAATGTGCCTATCAAATACTCCCAAACTTATTATTTGCTAGTCCTCGAGCAAATCAAATAGAAAATAAAATCCTAACTCACTGTCGCAGGCATCGTCGATTGCATTTAGCGTATGCAATAAGCCTTTAAACCCCTAGGTGGCCCTAGTGGCCGAGTTATAGTCTCGGGAGGGCTTACAAGAGATATACCCACAAAACTTTTACTCCAGACCCTAACTATCTACGCAGAACCTTGGAAGGCACTAAAGAATCTCCTTGGTTGGCATACTTATTGACTATAAGAGGAAGTACCCTGATGCGAAATTCCAATTGTTGTACACGAGTTTGCACTCAAGCATACTAAAATTCATATAAAGTGACAGAGCTATACTCAGATAGTCGCACTATGGAAATCAATATCCGGAGTCAAAACTAATCACATGGATAGATCAAGAAGATGGATATAAAGAAAAACATAAATGTTTTTGATGTTTACTAAGTGAACGGCGTTTCCCATATCTGTCTGAAGGCCTCCGCCAAAATGAACCTATACTAATGGATTGAGGTACTAGTCTGACTAATATCAACACACTGGCATATACAAGGGAACCAGTGTTCGATAACCTAACTATAGGTTAACACAACTGGCATATACAAGGGTACCAGTGGTCGACTTTATTGAATTTATTCCTTTTGGTCAAATGGTCTGGTCTCAATTTTTTTTTTTTTTTTTTTTTTTTTTTTTTTTTTTTTTTTTTTTTCTTTTTTAACTTTTTTAATTGTATCTCAATCACTCTAATTCACCCTAGCATTAGTAACAACTTGAATCGTGAGCCCCACCAAATCACTTAAAAACATATTTGAAAAGAAAAATAAAAACAGAAGTGAAAAGGACTCAACGAGATATGGCGAAACTACCATGTTATTTCTAACACCTGAACTCTGTGCTCTTATGAATAGACTCTTTAGATGTTTCCATCTAATCAGATTGGTTCCTCAACTCCTACGATCAAAATGCTTCCATCCACTTAGATTGGTTAGTGCAATCCTTAATAGGCATAAATTTCTAGGCTCTGGAGTTTATTTATTGCAACTAAAAAGTTTCTCCCATACCCCCAAACTTAAATGTAACATTGTTCTCAATGTTCTAAAGATAAAATTAAAAGCATGAACAAGGAGAAACTGTTACCATTTGAAGCAAAAGAGATAAGGCAAGATATTACCATGTTGCATGAGATTGGGTTACCTCCCAAGAAGTGCTAAGTTTAACGTCTTCAGCCAGACATAAGAAAGGATTAATCACCTCGTATCATAAAGTAATAGCCGAAATATTTGTGGGTCATCAAAACCAAATAGAGCTATCACAAGTAAAAGGAATCTGCAACATGCCAAGAAAATTAACAAATAAAGCGCACCCTTGTCTAGTTTCCTGTTTAAGACAACTACATCTAGCTGTGGTTCAGGTTCAGGCTCTATGAAAGGGTCTAGATAAAATATTTTCATGCGATGGAATTCCTCAAAGCTAAGGTCTGGTTCAGGTATTAGATTCTGGAAAAACTCAAGTAAAAACTTAGAAGCACATAATAATAACCTGAATAATTGTGGATCCTTAAAGTCAATCAGTTTTGACTCACAAAGCTGACCACAATGAGAGTGGTGGTCTTCCTTAAATAAATGTGTCGACCCTAATCTCCTAAAGTAATTAGGTTTAGTCTCAAAACTTAATAATTGACACATATGAAACTTATACGTTCCCACAATTGGTCGAAAAATATTTGGTGGGAAAACAAAGTCAATCTGGATATCATAGCCTGGGTAAACCACATCAACCAGAGGATGGGTTTCTAACAACTGAACTTCCTTATGGACATCACTAGGTTCAGGAAAACATGTATGAAGATAATCTTGTAAAATGGTTGAGGCACATATGTCAAGTCCCAAGTGAGGGACCTTTCTAATAGTTAAAGCACATGGAGAATGATAATCACCCCCAAACTTAGAGTTTTCAGTGTCTCTAAAAAGACTAGTCACAACTTCCCTAATTTTAAGGTCATATGATTCCTGAAAATGGTCAATTGATTCTTCTAAGTCAGGTTCATCCTCACTCATCTCTACGAGTTCACTTTCTTTGTCTAAGACTAATGTTTCTAAATCGCTAGACTCTAAAACAATATTCTCAGAAAAAACTCGTTCCTCTAAATCATTATTAGCTTCGTAATCAAAAGGAAATACTACATCGTCTAAAACGGGAGTATCTCTAGTCAAATCCTCGTCCTTTTGAATAGGTGAATAATTATTAAAATTATTTGGATTTGAACTAGAAACATTATCATTATTAAGCTCAATTGGAGTAACAAATTCCTGATCATTATGCCTACTTATTTCAAATTCTTCATCAACAGTATCCTCATCATAATCATCATTATAATAACATGAAAATGGTTGAACCTCATCTAAACAAGTAGTGTTACCAATTTTATCCTCGTTATCTTGATTATGTGAATAACTATCTTCATTTTCAAGATTGGAAACACTATATTGGAAATTAAGAGCAGTTATGTTCTGGGCCTCTAACAAAATATTTTGAGTCGACTCACATGACTTCCTGATTGAATCTAGGAAAGAAAGTTCACTCATTGCATTGCTTTCATCCATAACTAAGTTATTCATTTCTGCTAACTTACGTGTCGACTCAGCTAACTTACGTGTTGACTCTAGTAGAGAGGAGTTTTGCTCGTATGGCCGGTTGGCGTGTGGATAGAAATTGGGCTCACCATGGTATGGACCATAAGCTTCAAAAGGCTGATGTTCCCAACCATTATTCACACTATGGTCAAAGTAGTAACGTCCATTTTGAAACTCAGTCTGATATTCGTTGTATTGGCTATTGTAATACCAGTTCGACATTCTATTGCAGGGGTGTGAGTTGTCACACAAAATAAAACCCACTGACAGGGGATTCGTGGGTGGATAGAATCTTACCTCCCGCACCAGACGGGCGATGAACCGTTGAAGTCGACTCAGGCCACCGACTCCGATGTCAGTGTACGAACCCGAGGGGCCGAGACAGTATCGTAACTATCGTCCTTTCATGCAAACAGTTGATATTTAATTTTGACCCTTCCTTAGGGTTTAAAAATAATGTCCAAGAATGTCCAAAAAGGAAAAGAAAAATTACAAAAATAACACCCTATTTACAGTTTCTAAAAATAAAACAAAATAACTATATACAAAATCTTCTTCTTCACTCCTTTCGGATTCCACTTTTCTTTCCTTCTTTGGCGATGCTTTCCTTTTATAACACTTTTTTTCCCTTGTAGCTTCGCTCCAAATCTGAAAAGAATCGAAAAATACCAAAACGCGTAAAAAAGAACAAAAAATAATAAAAATAAAAAGAAACCTAAAACAAATCTAAATACAAGTCCCCGGCAACGGCGCCAAAAATTGATGTGATTGTAGAAGTGGTAAATAAGATTCGTTCAAAGACTTGTAGAGACTCGATTCTAGACTTAATAAAAGAAAATACTAAAATAAATAAAATATATTCACAAGATTGTCACGATAACGAGAGATATTAGGACTTCGGATTCCACCAATTCTCATGTTCATGTGGTTCAACTAATTATTCTAGACATTTATAGCTCCAAAGTTAACTTTTTATAGACTCTTCTTCTTTTTCCAAGGTGGATTTTTAAAAGATTAATTGTAAATCACAAGCATAACGCATCAAAAGTATTAAGACTAAGCATACGTTATCAAACGAAATCACAACTAATTAGTGAAAATCATAAAACAATTAAATCAAGTGCGAAAAGTCATACAAGAAATAAATAGAATTACCACATGCATGAAAAATAGCTTCCTTCTTTGTCCCAGTATTGGGGTTTAGCTCCTCATATTATTCACGTTCTCAAAATAGGTGTTCATAGCTCAAATAGGTGAAAAACAAGAGAAAACTAATAAAGCAGCGAGTTTTGCAACAAATATAATTTTTATAGAGAGAGTGCAGACTGTTACAGGAAAGTTCTAACAGGAATAATTGTTGCAGACTGTTACAAGAACGATAGAAGGGAAGTGTTGTAGAACAACGATAGTTTTCTGCGACAGTTTCTGTGGGTTGATGTTCTTCGTATTCTTCCTTCTACAGCAGCAGAAACAAATGTCTGTAACTCTGATTTTTGTCTCCTTTGGTTCTCTAAACTACCCCAAACTGTTCGACCCCCTTCCTTGACCTCTCAGAAATTTATATATAACAAACATAGCGATTTAATCTCCCCAAAACTCCTCGAAATCTCTTCTTTCCTTCCTTGGCAGTTACGGCAATAATCTCTTCCCAAAATTGTTTCACGCGTTTCTGAGCTTTCCTACTTATCTCAAACTCTTCCTTAGATAGATATGTATCTTTGGGAAGGATATCCCTCTTTTAATCTCCCTAGAACTCCCAAAAATAGCTCCAACAGCAAACAGTGTATAACTTGACTTCTATTTCTTTTTCCGGCTAATCTAGCCAATTTGGGTTCAAACAAAAGACTTCACCACGCATGTTTAGCCTAAGGAGTAAACCCAATCAATTTCAGCTTGAATCGCTCTGAAACTCGATCGAATCATCACCCAAAAATCATGCAGACGTGATGAATATTTTCCCGCCAAAATTTTTATTTGAATTTGGGAAGAAAGTGACCTCCCTTTTATCTGTGACTGGTATTCCTTTAGAAGATGCCTGGAAATGGGTCACCCCTTAGTAATTAGGTTACCCCTTATCCAAGGTGAGAGTCCGTATAGTAATTTTCTCCCACGAGCGCAAAAACCACTTTTTTAGCCAATTTCGCCGCAAAAGATTATTTCTCCAAAAATACCTACATGGACATAAAAATACATAATAAATATAAAATCGAGCACTAATAATATATACAATTGAGATTATATAAAACACAAAAATGTGCCTATCAGTACTTAAGTGGGTTAGTTTCTAAAAACGATTATTCGTGAACTTAAACTTATATAAACTAAGGAATGCATAATTGCAAACCGTGGCTATAAAGTTCATGAATTGATTCGAGTGAATCAAATTGTTTTTCCTTCGATTGTGTCTTATATACTTCTATGAGATCCAAGCAATTGAACAACTCTCCAACTAGTTCTCTTGAGTCATTTGAACTAGTTATGGTTAAGATGGATATGGTTGATATGAAAGTGCTCATATGGATAACCATTTGGTTAGCTACTGTTGAACCAACTAAGTGTACATGTTTGGATACGGTTACACAAACCTAAATAAACGTGCATTTCATTTGTGTGTAACAAGCTAAGTTCGATCTAACGGTTGAAAGATATTAGCTTGAATCTAATAAGGTTTTCATCTAACGGTGAATATTGAATGCTTTGTTACCAATGTAACTTAGATTGCAAACCCTGATTTGAAAGACTATATAAAGGAGAACTCTAGCAACTGGGAAAACTAATCCCCATACTTTCTGTGTGATACTAGTTGTATTAGCTAGAGGTGATTATCCTTTAACCTTAGGTTTCTATCGAGACCCTGTAGGTTGACGACTTGAAGACTTCATTGGGATTGTGAAGCCACCAACTATTTTCTCTGTAGTTGCGGGATCTGATCTTGTTGTTTCTATCGTGTTTGAGTACAGTCGTAAGATTGGCTTGAGATTAATTTCTCCGATAGGAAAGATATAAAAGAAGTCACAAACATCTTCGTCACATCGTTTTTGATTCCACAATATCTTCTTTCGCTAGTAGATTAAGATTATTGTGAGGTGATTGATAATTTTAGGCTGTTCTTCGGGAATATAAATTCGGGTTATCAATTGGTTCCTGTTCACCTTGATTTATCAAAAGACGGAACAAAAACTCGTAGGTATTTCTGTGGGAGACAGATTTCTCTATTACCGTAGACTTTTATGTGTGATACAGATTTGTTTATTAAAGTCTTCGACTTTGGGTCGTAGCAACTCTTAGTTGTGGGTGAGATCAGCTAAGGGAATCAAGTGCGTAGTATCCTGCTGGGATCAGAGACGTAAGGAGTGCAACTGTACCTTGGATCAGTGTGAGATTAATTGAGGTTCAACTACAGTCCAGACCGAGGTTAGTTTGTAGTAGGCTAGTGTCTGTAGCGTTTTAATACAATGTGTGTTTAATCTGGACTAGGTCCCGGGGTTTTTCTGCATTTGCGGTTTCCTCGTTAACAAAACTTATGGTGTCTGTGTTATTTCTTTTCCGCATTATATTTTGTTATATAATTGAAATATCACAGGTTGTGCGTTGAATCGATCAATTGGGAAATCCAACCTTTGGTTGTTGATTGAAATTGATTAATCCTTGAACATTGGTCTTTGGTACCGCTCAAGTGATTTCTCTTGTATTCAATTGGACTCGAAGATTTCTATTTGCTTGAGCAAGTATTGAATCGAGAAAGTGAGATATAACTCTTTGATATACTAAGAATGAGTCTGATTGACTAGTTGATTCTCTTAAAAGTATATTGAAGTTTGTCCATACAGATTGCTAAGCGAAATATTGGGTGTGGTTGTTAGACCCTGTTTTTTCAGAATCATGTAAGATGTTACAAGGTGATTTTCACATGATCATCTTTTGACTTTCGTCAAGAATAAAAGATGAACTTGGTTAAAGCGAAATCTTACCAACACATATAGGAGATAGAGTAGAAATACTTTTGGATGATAGATGAGCTCAAGTCTCCACATACCTTTTTTTGATGAAGTTCCACAAGTTCCCTTGAGTAGTTCTTCGTCTTCATTCGATGAACGTCGTTAAGCCTAAAGCTCAACTAAACTTACTATCCTAATCCGAGACTTAGCTATAAGTAGACTAGAAATCAAGACTTATAGTTTTGGCAACTAAACTTGACAAACAAGCTTGAGATAGCAACGCTTGCGAGTTCGACCGAGCAGTGCTCTAACAATCTCCCCTTTTGTCAATATTAGTGCAAAACTATCAATACATATGGATTACAAAATAAATAAACTTTGTAGCTTCTCATCCAAATGCTTGATCTCCTTGGTTCTTCAATATTACTCGAAACCTTCGTCACTTCCAAGTACTCCAATAATTGTTAATGTGTTCAACTCAGCATCATAGTTGTTGAAGATCCATAGGTTTCAATCATTGTTATACAGTGTCATAGTATTATTACACAACATCAAAGTTCAATTGTATCACAACTTTGACAACAATATTATGGTGATATGTATCACTCCCCCTTAGTCAATACTTCATCTCACATGAAAACCACTCCCCCTTACATAATGATCCGTAAACCATATGTATTTGTAGTGTGAACAACACATTAATTCTTCCCCTATTTGTCAATATAAATTGGCAAAGGTACGAATACTAGTGGGATCCTAATAAAATTTCCATAGAGATACTGCATGACCAAAAGAGAACCACATATCAACTTTGTTTAGATGCAATCATAAAGCGAAGATAAATGCATTCATCAAGGAGTTTATAAAGATTCAACATAACCCTTGTAATATTCCACAGCCGCACTCCCCACAAAGATATGGCAATTAAGCACAAGTTCAAATAAGAACTCTCCCCCATAAAATGTCATTCTCGAAAGAACAACAAGAGCGACCTTACTTTCACAAGAAAATAAGGATTTCTTTGGACATTAACAAATCACATGAAATATGAATTTGTATCTAAAATACTCAATTAAATTAACCACAAGAGAACCCATGATTAATTTAATCGGAAATGCTCAACAAAAGAAAGATTATGGAGCCACACGGTATTTACACAAAGATGTGGATTATGACAACCAATACTACGGAATATTCAAAGATTCCTTCTATTTGTCATCAATATTTGCATAGAGACATATAATATATTTAATCTTTGTAAACAAAAGTCCATCCTATATTCCATCAATATTTGCATAGTGACATAATAGGCTTAACTTTTGTTTGTAAAAAGTTCATTCAATCTTTTATCAATATTTGCATAATGACATATGAAAGACTTAACTTTTGACCACGTAAGGGACAATCATAGTTCACGGACGCAAACACACATATCCCATAACAGGTTGCAATATATGAAACTATAAAGATTAATACTGCAAAATCATCTTCCAAATAAACTTTAGAATTTAAATAAGTAAATCTAAAAAACATTGCAAGATGAAAATCGTTGGAAATAGCTATGTGTACTCACAATAATGGCTATTCCAAACCCTAGTTATCCTTCTTAAAACACAAGAATAAATTCTCATAAGAAGTTTCCGAGACAAAACAAAACAACTCCTAAAGAACATTTTACTTACTTTGAATACTCTTCTCAAGTTCCCTATATTCATCAATCTCTTATTCAATTAAATCAATCCTGGATTCAAGATTATCCATCTTTTCTTCAAAGCACGAACTTGTGCCAAGACGAGATTCATGGATAAAGCGACCTTATCAAAAGGAGAGACAGAAGGATTCCTATCAAGGGAGGAATCATGTTTCTCTAAGCACATGTCATTCTCAGAAGAATCGAAACGAACCTTCTTAGAGGGAAAAATGACAATCCAGACATCACTTTCTTTGCTTGAAAGACTAGATGAGGACATGATTAGAAGAGATAAATGAAATGCTCTCATCAAGGAGAAATCTTCAACTTAAAAAGAAGGAAGATAAGGGATAAATTTCCAAAAAACCTTTGACCAAAACCCTAGCAGAAATGGGAGAAAAAGTCTTATTAGGAAAACCGTTCATGTATAGAACAGACACTTCATACAATAATAACGATTGTGCAACAAAGCATAGAAACATAATAGAAAAACAACAGAGATATTTCTTCACAACCCTTTTGAAGATTATGGTTCTTGCTCAAGGGAAACACAAGAACAATCTTAAACCTTATTACAGATTATAACTTCTCCAATCCAAAACAGGACTGGGTGGTTTCTTATAAGGGGATGAATTATTTGTTGTTTCTTGTTTCTGATTTTCCTTTGTGGATGCAGAACCACAAAAAACAACCTTTGTTTTCAGCCTAGTTCCGAGTACCTTGTTTATCGATTTTCGCAAAACATGAATGACTTTGGAAAACTCTTCTGAAGGAGGTTTCTTAGGAGATTTCCTTTTCTTCTTCTGAAAACATGGTTTACCAAGGAAGAAAATTTCTTGATCCTTAGTGCACACTGTTTCCAGAAGATCCTGATTTTCACACACGAGTGACAAACCATTTGGTATGTCTATGTGTTTTTCCATATCATCCTCTCTGTCAGAGTGATTTGAGAATGACACAGATTCAGGAGTCACTTGCTGATAATTCTTAAAAGGGAATATTGAAGAAGTTCGACATTTCTTATTAGGATCATAATTGCAAGAGACAACAATTTCTTGTCTTAGATCAAGCAGTTGACATTCCAGACTTTCAGTCCTTTTAATCAAGCTTTTCCAGTTGAAACTCTTCTGGAGAAGTAGGATTGTATATTATGGAATAATCAGAGCTGTTAGACGGACAATTGTGATTATCATCAAGGTAGTTAAAATAATTTTCACATACATCTTCCTCAGGACAATAGTCAAGAGTTGCCATCCATGCTTTAGTTAACTAACTAACCTTTTCATCAAATTTTTTGAAAGTATCATGGACACTTTTATAGCAATTGGAACAAGTTCCATTATCATAGTTTTTTCTGAACTTTTTTATCTTTTTTATTGATTGAATGTACTTTATTTTAAGACTTTCTTTTACTCTATCTAAGAGTTTTCTTTAATTTTTGAACAAACAGTGAAAGAGTTGAATTAAAGCAATTCTCATCCCTTGTATCAATCATTTTAGGTGAAAAAGCGGGGGTCTAACAACCACACCTAATATTTCGCTTAGAAATCTGTATGGAGAAACTCCAATATACTTTTATGAGAATCAACTCGACAGTTAGACTCAATCAATGAAAAGTATATCAAAGAGTTTATATCTCAATCTCTCGATTTGATCTTTACTCAAGCAAATAGAAATCTGCGAGTTTTTATCAAAGAGAGATAACTTGGATGGTACCAAAGACCAATATCCAAGTGCCAATCAATTTAAATCAACAACCAAAAGGTCGGATATTCTAATTGATTGAACTAACGCACAACCTGTATTATTTCAATTATAAAGATAAAACAATGTAATGCGGAAACTGAAATAACACAGACACCAGAAATTTTGTTAACGAGGAAACCGCAAATGCATAAAAACCCCGGGACCTAGTCCATATTGAACACACACTGTATTAAGACACTACAGACACTAGCCTACTCCAAATTAACTTCGGACTGTAGTTGAACCCCAACCAATCTCACACTGATCCAAGGTACAATTGTGCTCCTACGCCTCTGATCCCAATAGGATACTGTGCACTTGATTCCCTTAGCTGATCTCACCCACAACTAAGAGTTGCTACGACCCAAAGTCGAATACTTTAATAAACAAATATGTATCACACAGAAAAGTCTACGGTAATAGATAAATCCGTCTCCCACGAATATACCTATGTGTTTTGTTCCGTCTTTTGATAAATCAAGGTGAACAGGAACCAATCAATAATACCAGACTTATATTCCCGAAGAATAACTTAGTATTATCAATCACCTCACAATAATCTTAATCGACGCAGCGAAAAAAGATATTGTGGAATCACAAACGATGAGACGAAGATGTTTGTGACTTCTTTTCTATCTTGCCTATAGGAGATATAAAATCTCGAGCCAATTATTTCAATCGTACTCGTAACGATAGAAGATGCAAGATCAGATCACCCAACTACAAGAAAAGTAGTACCAGTCTGGCTTCACAATCCCAATGAAGTCTTTAAGTCGTTAACCTGGTTTAGAAGAAGAAACCAAAGGTTAAAGGAGAATCGACCCTAGCTTAGCACAACTAGTATCACACAGAATGTGTGGGGATTAAGTTTCCCAGTTGCTAGAGTTCTCCCTTATATACACTTTCAAATCAGGCAATGTTAGCTTGGTAACAAAGCATTCAATATTCACCGTTAGATGAAAACCTGATTAGATTCAATCTAACATTTCTCAACCGTTAGATCGAAAACTTAGCTTGTCACGCGCAAATGAAATGTCTAATTTTGGGTTTATGAACCGTACCCAAACATTAACATTTGTTGGTTCAACAAGTCAACCAAATGTTCATATCAACCATATTTTTCTTCACCATAACTAGTTCAAATGACTCAAATGAACTAGTTAGAGAGTTGTTCAATTGTTTAGATCTTATGTAACTACACAAGACACAATCGAAGAAAAACCGGTTTGATTCACTCGAATCGGTTGATGAACTTTATAACCACGGTTTGAAAAAGCATTCCTTAGTTTATTTAAACATTAGTTCAAGAACAACCGACTTTAGATATAACCTGCTCAAGTTCACGGACTGGGTTCGCGGACTTAAGCTCATGGAAGGAGTTCACAAACCCCAGCAGAAATTCTCGGGTCGAGAACTTCAGCCAGTTCGCGGACTTGGCTCACGCCACTTCCATTTCTCTTGATCAACAAAGTTCGCAAACTTTGGTTCAAGGAATAAAGACTTATACATATTTGTGTTTCCACAACAATGATTATATCCTAACAATGGTTATGTAACCTAAACTCTCATTTCAATCATTGAAACATGCTCATAGGACGGATATAGCCGTTATTCACAGACCATTTTTCGTCAGAGCAATTTTCAAAGTGATTGAAACATAACATGACTTTCGTCACTAGGTAAAGATGAATTCCGCTAAAGGGAAAGCTTACCAACGCATATTTCGAGAAATAGATAGGCGAGATAAACTCGGCTCGAAATAGCAAATGTGCATAATGAAAGTCTATATATCAAAACGACTTTTGTCTCAAGAGTAGGAGATAGAATAGATAGACTTTTGAGTGACAAACAAGTTCAAGTCTCCACATACCTTTTAGTCGACGAAGATCCACCAGTTCCTTGAGTAGTCCTTCGTCTTTGTATAATGATTGCCATGGAGTTCTTGAGCTCAACTACACTTTCTATCCTAGTCCGAGACCTTTAGATATGTAGGCTAGAAATTAAGACTTATAGTTTTGATCACTAACATTGGCAAACATGCTTGGGATAGCAACGCATGCGAGTTCGACCGAGCAATGCTCTAACAATCTCCCCCTTTGTCAATTTTAGTGGCAAAACTATTAATACATATGGAATACAAAAATAAATAAATTAACTTTTGTAGCTCCTATTCCACATGTCTAATCTTCAACATTACTCGAAATCTTCGTCACTTCCAAGTACTCCAATGATCCCAAAGGTTGTAAGTTTAGCATCATCGTTGTTGAAAATCCGTAGCTATAATAATAAGAAAACAATAGTTCTCAATCATTGTTATACAATTGTTATAGTGTTGAAAGTGGTAGTAAAAGTTCGTTGCTCGGACTTGTAAAGATTTAAAAATAAAAATATATACAAAAAATATTAACAATATGGGCAAGAGTACTGGGACTAAAGATTCGGCCGTTTTTTTTTCTTCAAATGGTTCATAAATTAATTCTAACAATTATAGTTCAAAAATAAAACAAATATTAACTCTAGTTTATTGCCAAGATAGATTTTATAATATATTACTTGTATTTCTTAAGCATGGCATATCAAAAATCCCTAGGACTAAGCATACTCCATCAAATGAAATCACAAGTAATTAATTTAAAATCTTAATTCAATTAAAATTTGTGCAAAAAGTAAATAAAAGAATTAATGAAATTACCACATGGATGAAATTAGACCTCCTCCGTCGTCCCAGTGTTGGGTTTAGCTCATCATGATAAAAACACGCTCAAAATATTTATTTATTGCTCAAAGGGTGTTTACAAGGATGAAAATGGAGATGAAATAATAAAACAGTGAATGTGCGACCCACAGAAAGCGTCCAAAATGAACGACAGAGAAGAAGTACTATTGTTACAGTAGCTCTAAGACCCACACCTACGACCCACGATAAACGACTGCTTGTGCATGTCCGTTCATCGTGTTCTTGGTGTTCTTCATCAGCAGCAGCAGCAGAAAAATGGTAGCTCTGCAACTCGTGAGTTCTTCATTCTGTAGCCTCCAAAACTTCCCCAAACTCTCGACACCCCCTCTGCTCAACCCCATCAACCTATTTATAGCCAACAGACCCATTGAATCTCGCTCATTCACTCCATATAATTCTTCATTACTCGGAAAATATTTTTTTCCATTTTCTTCACTGTCAGCCGAGATATGATCTTCTCCATCCCCTCTGCCTGCGCATATGAGCTGTAATACTTCCATAGTTGCATAAACACTTAAGAAGATCAGATATCTTCCCCATTTAGTCCACAAAACTTCCCAAAAATTCCTCTCACAGAGAACTCGAGCGTATCTTCCCTGTTTAACTCTCGATTGAAAGTTAGCGGATTCTAGCCAAATTTAACTCATTCCAACGCTCAGAATAATCTTGTTATACTCAATAGATATGACCCAATTAATTCCAGCCATTTAGTCTCTCCACAAATCCATCGAAAATCAATTTGAAAATCTGCCAGGGAGAGAATATATTTTCCCGCCAAAAATGAAATTTGAATTATGAGAAGAAAAGTGTCCTCCCCCTAATCCTGTACGGGTGTCCCTTTAGCAATTGGGGTGGAAATAGTAATTTTTCTGGGTTCCTCCGGTACATTTCTGGGACGCTTCCGGTGCATTTCTGAGGTGCCTCCGGTACATTATCCTGGGGTGTAAAACACTACTTTTCGAGCTCATTTCGCCGCAAAGGCTTATTTCTCTAAAAACATCTACAAAAACACACAATAACACAATAAGTACTTAATCGAGTCTAACAATACAGAACATTGAGAACAAAATAGACACATAAATGCGTCTATCAACAATGTCATAGTATCATTACACAGCGTCAAAGTTCAATACTATGGTGATATGTATCACTCCCCCTTAGTCAATACTCCATCTCACATGGAAACCACTCCCCCTTACATAATGATCCGAAAACCATATGTATTTGTAGTACGAACTACATATTAATTCTCCCCCTTTTTGTCAATAAAATTGGCAAAGGCACAAGAACGCAAAAGAAAGAGACATTTCTTGACCAAAAGAAAGCAAAAATATCAACTTGTTCTATAGGTGCAATCATAAAGCCGAAGCTAAATGTATTCATCAAGGAGTTTAAAGATACAATATAACCCCTATAATATTCCACAGCCGCACTCCCCACAAAGATTTGGCAATTAAGCGCAAGTTCAAAAAGAACTCTCCCTCATAAAATGTCATTCCCAAGGGAACAACAAGAGCGACCTTAATTTCGAAAGAGAAAAGAAGGATTTCTTTGGACATAACAAATCACATACAAGTATTAATTTGAATCCAAAATATTAAATTAATCACAAGAAGTTCATGATTAATTTAACCAAAAATGCTCAACACAAGTAAACTTATGGAGACTTAAGAACGCTCAATTAGATTAATGACAAGTAAACCCATAATTAATCTAATCGAAATACACAATCAAACTAATCACAAATTAATCAATTTAATTGGTCATACTCACATAAGAGAGTCTATGGAGCAATGACTAAGTTAATCATGAAAACAATCAATCCAGTCATGAACGCTCAAACATAAGAAGACTTGTGGAGTCATAACTAAATAACCAAACAAGATGATTAAATTAGTTGAAAATGCTCAACATGAAGTACCTTACGGAACAACAACAAGGCTAATCATAAAAATAATCAACTTGGTGTTTAATGCTCAACATAAGACACTTTACGGAGCCTCACAGTAAAACATAAAATATGGATCAGGGAAGATCAATTGCTGCGGAATACACAAGAATTCATTCTATTTTCCATCACTATTGGTATAACGACATTCAATAGACATCATCCTTGCAAAAAAAATATCTAACCTATCTTTCATCAATAAATGACAATATAGGCTTAACTTTTGTATTTGTCAAAAGTCCATTCATTCTTTCATCAATACATGCATATCAATTCATGAACGACTTTTGACAAGATATGGGGCAATTAAGTTCACGGACGCAAACACACATATCCCATAACAATATTGCAATATATAAAACCATAAAGATTAATACTGCAAAAATCATCTTCCAAACAAGTTTAGAATTTAAACCAATAAATCTAAAAACATGAAGATGAAGATGTTGGACATAGCTATGTGTAATCATAATAATGGCTATTCCAACCTCTAGTTATTCTTCTAAACAAAAACAGAAATATAAAAGATTTACTAGATGATAAGAACACAAATTACTCATCTTCTTCCTCATCGGAGACACTCCAAGATGCTTGAATTGTGTTCAATTCTTCCTTGAGCTCGGGAAACCTCGTTGCAACCAAAGACAATTGTTCTTGAATAAACTTCACCCTTGAATCAACCTTACACACACCATTATGAATTTTTTGAAGAAGACTCAAAGTGGTAGGGTCACAATCGTTAAGTGAAGCATCTCTTTGTCTTTTGCACACATTCTCCCTTATGCGTCTGAAGGTACACGAACGAACCAGTTTGGGAACTCCGAGAGAGTTTCTAATCGAATAAAGACCACGATCACGACAAATTTGTCCAATCAACCAAGGGTAACCTAACATCTTGATGGGTGAAGTCATCGAAGTCATTTGATGAATGATAAAACCACAAATATCGAGACTTTGAACACCCGAAACAAGGAAATAGACTAATTCTGCAAACTCATGACTCCACCAAGAGTTCTTAATTGTGGAGGGACAAAGATTGGGGATACCAAGTTTCCCAAATGCCAACAACGGGATACTAAGATCATTAGTAGGAAATTTTCCTTGATTCCAAACTACCTTCTTTCCACAAAGCCCAAGAGAGATTTCATCACATGATGGACATTCTTCACTTGGTCTAAGAAGATGCACGTTTCCCAATGAAATGTTGGTAATCCTTGAAATTAATTCTCTATCAACAAGAAATCTTTCTCTATTTACAATGGATTTGAATTCCATCTTATCAAGATCAACATCATAAATGTTGGCATAGAAAATTCTTGTGAGAGAATCAAAGCCTTGACCATGACCATCAAAGATATTTCCAAGCTTGAATTTTTTGAAGCAAGCTAAATCCTCTTCATGCCCACTAGATAGATCCAATTTCTTTTCTAGAATAAAACCTTTAGATGAAATCCTTTCAAAAATTCTAGCACAAGAATCATCCACAAACCTAATCCTAAGAGAATTTTGGTCACAAGGAAAATCCATGCTAGAGGTATTTGAGCTTTTGAAGCTTCTTTTTGAGCTCTTATAATTCATCATGAGATCTAAGAAATTGAAAAGAACAAGAGGAATTTGCTTACTTGGAGTGAAACCTGAACACCCTTTCTTTCAATTTCTCGAAAGAGGCTTCAATGAAGGAAAACACAAAACCCTAGAGGTTCACGTACGCGGACTGGTGATGAAGAAGGAGAGGGTGAGCGAACTTCTTTTTTATAAGACCAGAAATGGGATTGGACCCGTTTGTGAACCGCGACCCATACAAGGAAAGTGGAGTTTTCTTTTGCACAACAAAGGTTATGCATCCTGTGACAACACACTTTGTGAGATACGATGGATGCAGTGGCAAGCTTTATTTGGTATTCTAACAAAACTGTACACTATTCAAATCATTTCTTGCCCCGATCCAAGATATATACAAATAGGGTAGTGCCAAGCTTGTTACCAAGAGGCATAATGTGCAGAGGAATTCTCATGCAACTTTTCTGGTTGATATGTGTGAACAGTCCCCGTTGTGTAATCAAAATAATGATGATAATCAGGGCAGTCATAGCTTTCTCTCCTTTGTTTAATCTGGTTAAAAGGAAGATTCTTCTGATTCCTAGGTTGTACAATATTGTCAGGTTTAACATGTACAGAACCCTTTTCGGAATGATTCTTAGACTTAATAGAATTAAGTTTTTCTAAGAGATTAAAAACGCCTTCGAATGCTCTGAATAGATCTTTGTCAATTGATCCATTATGATAGTATTCCTCAAAGAGATCAAGAGTTAATCTAGTGAGGGTCCATATCCTTGAGCGTGACGAACGTTTTCTCAATCTTTCCTTTTTTTTATTTTTTCCTTTATATTGATACTTATCATCTAAATCTTCCTTTTTAGATGAAGAGAGACTATCATGAGAAACCAGAGGTTTTGACCATAATAATCTTGAAGCCATCTTTAAGGATTTCTAGCGTACGTTACAGATGCTAAGAGCAAGTTTTCCAAAGAAATTTCTCATGGAACAATTTTTAAGGAATGAACAAACACAAACTTGTTAGGTTTAAAGTGTTTGCCTGCTCTGATACTAATTGAAAAAGCGGGGGTATAACAACCACACCCAATATTTCGCTTAGCAAACTGTATGGACAAACTCCAATATACTTTAATGAGAATCAACTAGACAGTTAGACTCAATCAATGAAAAGTATATCAAAGAGTTTATATATCAATCTCTCGATTTGATATTTACTCAAGCAAATAGAAATCTGCGAGTCTTTATCAAAGAGAGATAACTTGGATGGTACCAAAAACCAATATCCAAGTGTCAATCAATTTAAATCAACAACCAAAAGGTCGGATATTCTAATTGATTGAACTAACGCACAACCTGTATTATTTCAATTATAAAGATAAAACAATATAATGTGAAAACTGAAATAACACAGACACCATAAATTTTGTTAACGAGGAAACCGCAAATGCAGAAAAACCCCGGGACCTAGTCCAGATTGAAAACACACTGTATTAAGACGCTACAGACACTAGCCTACTCCAAATTAACTTCGGTCTGGACTGTAGTTGAACCCCAACCAATCTCACACTGATCCAAGGTACAGTTATGCTCCTACGCCTCTGATCCCAGCAGGATACTGCGCACTTGATTCCCTAAGCTGATCTCACCCAGAACTAAGAGTTGATACGACCCAAAGTCGAAGACTTTAATAAACAAATCTGTATCACACAGAAAAGTCTACGGTAATAGATAAATCCGTCTCCCACGAATATACCTATGAGTTTTGTTCTGTCTTTTGATAAATCAAGGTGAACATGAACCAATCAATAATACCAGACTTATATTCCCGAAGAACAACTTAGTATTATCAATCACATCACAACAATCTTAATCGACGCAGCGAAAAAAGATATTGTGGAATCACAAACGATGAGATGAAGATGTTTGTGACTTCTTTTCTATCTTGCCTAACGGAGATATAAAATCTCGAGCCAATTATTTCAATCGTACTCGTAACGATAGAAGATGCAAGATCAGATCACACAACTACAAGAAAAGTAGTATCAGTCTGGCTTCACAATCCCAATGAAGTCTTTAAGTCGTTAATCTGGTTTAGAAGAAGAAACCAAAGGTTAAAGAACAATCGACTATAGTTTAGCACAACTAGTATCACACAGAATGTGTGGGGATTAGGTTTCCCAGTAGCTAGAGTTCTCCCTTATATACACTTTCAAATCAGGGTTTGCAATCAATGTTAGCTTGGCAACAAAGCAATCAATATTCACCGTTAGATGAAAACCTGATTAGATTCAAGCTAATATTTCTCAACCGTTAGATCGAAAACTTAACTTGTCACACACAAATGAAATGTCCAATTTTGGGTTTATGAACCGTACCCAAACATTAACATTTGTTGGTTCAACAAGTCAACCAAATGGTTAGCCATATGATTACTTTCACATCAACCATATTCTTCTTCACCATAACTAGTTCAAATGACTCAAATGAACTAGTTAGAGAGTTGTTCAATTGCTTAGATCTTATGTAACTACACAAGACACAATCGAAGCAAAATCGGTTTGATTCACTCGAATCGGTTCATGAACTTTATAGCCATGGTTTGCAAAAGCATTCCTTAGTTTATTTAAACATTAGTTCAAGAACAAACGACTTTATATATAACCTGCTCAAGTTCGCGGACTTAAGCTCATGGAAGGAGTTCACAAACTCCAGCAGAAATTCTTGGGTCGAGAACTTCCGCCAGTTCGCGGACTTGGCTCACGCCACTTCCATTTCTCTTGATCAACAAAGTTCGCAAACTTTGGTTCAAGGAATAAGGACTTATACATATATGTGTTTCCACAACAACGTTTATATCCTACCAATGGATATGTAATCTAAACTCTCATTTCAATCATTGAAACATTCTCAGAAGACGGATACAGCCGTTATTCACAGACCATTTTTCGTCAGAGAAATTTTCAAAGTGATTGAAACATAACATGACTTTCGCCACTAGGTAAAGATGAATTCGGCTAAAGCGAAAGCTTACCAGCACATATTTCGAGAAATAGATAGGCGAGATAAACTCGACTCGAAATAGAAAATGTGCATAATGAAAGTTTATATATCAAAACGACTTTTGTCTCAAGAGTAGGAGATAGAATAGGTAGACTTTTGAGTGACATATAAGTTCAAGTCTCCACATACCTTTTAGTCGATGAAGATCCACCAGTTCCTTGAGTAGTCATTCGCCTTTGTATGATGATTTCCATGGAGTTCTTAAGCTCAACTACACTTTCTATCCTAGTCCGAGACCTTTAGCTATGTAGGCTAGAAATCAAGACTTATAGTTTTGATCACTAACATTGACAAACATGCTTGAGATAGCAACGCATGCGAGTTCGACCGAGCAATGCTCTAACATTAGGACATCAAGATTTTTTATCAGATGTAGCAACCAAATTGTCTAATACATGACGTTTCTTTCTTTGGTTCAGTTCAAGATCAAAAATCTTTAGTTTTACAACAAGAGTATTCCTGGAAAGTATGTTGAGGTTATTTCCTTCAACGATGACATGCTTCTTAGAATCGTATTTGGCTGATAACTATTTGAGAATATTCATCACAATGTCCTTTTCAGAAATAGTCTTACCTAATGCAAGAGATGCATTAATAATTTCAGACACTGTGTGATTAAACTCATAAAACGAATCTTCATCATCCATAAGAAGATTTTCCCAATCAGAATTTATGTTTTGAAGCCTAGCTTCTTTTTCACGGGTATTCCCTTCAAATACGGTTTCTAAGATATCCCAAGCATCTTTAGACCGAGTGCACGTAGTCACATGGTGTTGAAGATCTGGAGTAATGGCATGGATGATTGCATTCAATCCGTCAGAGTTTTTCTTTGCAGCGAGGATCTTGACAGCATTGTGATTACCAATATCCTTTGGTATAGTTACATTTCCCACTGTAACTACTGGAGGAATATAACCATTAACAACATAAACCCATGATTGAAAATCACGCGCTTGAAGAAAGACACGCATAGCAGTTTTCCACCATAAGTAATTCAAGCCATCGAAGTCTGGCGGTACATTTATAGAGATAACACATATGTCCATATAGTGAGATCGCTACAAACACAGACTTATGAAGTCTTAAACGTGTTTGCCTACTATGATATCAATCGAAAAGCGGGGGTCTAACAACCACACCCAATATTTCTCTTAGCAATCTGTATGGACAAACTCCAATATAATTCCAAGAGAATCAACTAAACAGACAGACTCAATCAATGGAAATATATCCAAGAGTTGTATCTCAATTTCTCAACTCAATGTGCAATTAAATAAATAGGAATTTGCGAGCCCGATTGAATATAAGAGAAATAACTTGAACGGTACCAAAGACCAATGTTCAAGGATCAATCAATTTCAATCAAAAACCAAAGGTTGGATTTACCAATTGATCGATTCAACTCAAAACCTGTGATATTTCAATTATATAAAAAAATATAATGCGGAAAAGAAATAACACATACACCAGAAGTTTTGTTAACGAGGAAACCGCAAATGCAGAAAAAACCCGGGACCTAGTCCAGATTTGAATACCACACTATATTAAGCCGCTACAGACACTAGCCTACTCCAAGTTAACTTCGGACTGGAATGTAGTTGAGCCCTAACCAATCTCACACTGATCAAGGTACAGTTGCGTTCCTTACGCCTCTTGAACTAATCCGGATTCTTCGCACTTGATTCCCTTAGCTGATTTCACCCACAACTAAGAGTTGCTACGACCCAAAGTCGAATACTTGATAAACAAATCTGTATCACACATAAAAATCTATTGTATAGATAAATATGTCTCCCACAGATATACCTATGAGTTTTGTTTCGTCTTTTGATAAATCAAGGTGAACAGGAACCAATTGATAAACCGGACTTATAATCCCGAAAAAAAGCCTATTATTATCAATCACCTCACAATAATCTTAATC
This sequence comes from Papaver somniferum, assembly GCF_003573695.1. NCBI lineage: Eukaryota > Viridiplantae > Streptophyta > Magnoliopsida > Ranunculales > Papaveraceae > Papaver > Papaver somniferum. Next base: position 92,092,647 of record NC_039366.1, on the reverse strand, counting down.
GGTTAACGAAACAAGATATTGTGGAATCACAAAAGATGAGATGAAGATGTTTGTGACTACTTTTCAATCTTGCCCATCGGAGAATAAATCTCGAGCAAATCTTAAAGAAGATAGTACTCAATCACGATAGAAAACAACAAGATCAGAACACGCAACTATAGAAAAAATAGTTGGGTCTGTCTTCACAATCCCAATGAAGTCTTTAAGTCGTTAACCTACAGGGTTTCGTGAAAAAAGCCTAAGGTTAAAGAAGAATCGACTCTAGTTGCAGCGAGTATCATACATGAGGTGTGGATATTAGGTTTCCCAGATGCTAGAGTTCTCCTTTATATAGTTTTCAAATCAGGGTTTGCAATCAATGTTACCTTGGTAACAAAGCATTCAATATTCACCGTTAGATGAAAACTTGATTAGATTCAAACTAATATTTTTCAACCGTTAGATCGAACTTAGCTTGTTATACACAAATGAAATGTACCATCATTTAGATAAAGGTAACGTACCTAAACGTGTACACTTAGTTGGTTCAACAATAGTTAACCAATGGCTGGCCATATGAGCACTTTTATATCAACCTTATTCATATTTATCATAACTAGTTCAATGACTCAAATGAAACTTGTTAGAGAGTTGTTCAATTGTTTATATTCTCATAGAAGTATACAAGACACAATTGAAGCAAAATCGATTTTGATTCACTCGAATCATTTCATGAACATTATAGCCACAGTTTGGAAAAGATTTCATTCATTATTATATAAATGTATTAGTTCATGAACAAACCGATTTTAGAACATAACCTATTTAAGTATGCAAACGGGTACGCATACCTAAGTAGCCGGACTGAGTTTGGTTACGCCAGTACATGTACAGGTACGCAAACTGTTAGAGCATTGCTTGATCGAACTCGCATGTGTTGCTATCTCAAGCATGTTTGTCAATGTTAGTGATCAAAACTATAAGTCTTGATTTCTAGTATATTATTGCTAAGGTCTCGGACTAGGATAGAAAGTGTAGTTGAGCTCAAGAACTCCATGGAAATCATCATACAAGACGAAGGACTACTCAAGGAACCGGTGGATCTTCATCGATTAAAAGGTATGTGGATACTTGAACTTATCTATCACTCAAAAGTCTACTTATCTCCTATCTTGAGACAAAAGTCGTTTTGCCATATAGACTTAGATTATACACATTTGTTATTTAGAGCAGAGTTTAACTCGCCTATCTATTTCTCGAAATATGTGTTGGTAAGCTTTCGCTTTAACCAAGTTCATCTTTACCTAGTAACGAATGTCATGTTATGTTTCAATCACTTTGAAAATTGCTCTGACGAAAAATGGTCTATGAATAACGACTATATAACGTTCTCTGAGAATGTTTCAATGATTGAAATGAGAGATTAGATTACATAACCATTGATAGGATATAAGCATTGTTGTGGAAACACATATATGTATAAGTCCTTATTCCTTGAACCAAAGTTTAGGAACTTTGTTGTTCAAGAGAAACAGAATGTGGCGTGAGCCAAGTCAGCGAACTCAGTCCGCGAACTGGCGGAAGTTCTCGACCCGAGAATTTCTGCTGGAGTTTGTGAACTCCTTCCATGAGCTTAAGTCCGCAAACTTGAGTAGGTTATATCTAAAATCGGTTGTTCTTGAACTCATGTTTATATAAATTAAGGAATGCTTTTGCAAACCGTGGTTATAAAGTTCATGAACCAATTCGAGTGAATCAAACCGTTTTTGCTTCGATTGTGTATTGTGTAGTTACATAAGATCTAAGCAGTTGAACAACTCTCTAACTAGTTCATTTGAGTCATTTGAACTAGTTATGGTGAAGAAGAATATGGTTGATATGAAAGTGATCATATGGTGACCATTTGGTTGACTATTGTTGAACCAACAAATGTACAAGTTTGGGTACGGTTACACAAGCTTAGAAACGTGCATTTCATTTGTGTGTAACAAGCTAGTTTTCGATCTAACGGTTAAAAGATATTAGCTTGAATCTAAATCAGGTTTTCATCTAACGGTGAATATTGAATGCTTTGTTACCAAGCTAACATTGATTGCAAACCCTGATTTGAAAGACTATATAAGGGAGAACTCTAGCAACTGGGAAACCTAATCCCCACACCTTGTGTGTGATACTAGTTGTGATAATCTAGAGTCGATTCTCTTTTAAACTTTGGTTTCTTGTTCTAAACCAGGTTAACGACTTAAAGACTTCATTGGGATTGTGAAGCCAGACCGATACTACTTTCTCGTAGTTGTGTGATCTGATCTTGTTGTTTCTATCGTACGATTACAATTGTAATAATTGGCTTGAGATTTATATCTCCGATAGGCAAGACATAAAAGAAATCACAAACACTTTGTCTCATCGTTAGTGATTCCACAATATCTTTTTTCGCTGCGTCAATTAGGATTATTGTGAGGTGATTGATAATACTATGTTGATCTACGGGAATATAAGTCTGGTTTATCAATTGGTTCCTGTTCACCTTGATTTATCAAAAGACGGAACAAAACTCGTAGGTAAATTCGTGGTATACGGATTTATCTATTACCGTAGACTTTTCTGTGTGATACAAATTTATTTATTAAAGTCTTTGACTTTGGGTCGTAGCAACTCTTAGTTGTGGGTGAGATCAGCTAAGGGATTCAAGTACGTAGTATCCTGCTGGGATCAGAGACGTAGGAGCATAATTGTACCTTGGATCAGTGTGAGATTGATTGGGGTTCAACTACAGTCCAGAACGAAGTTAATTTGGAGTAGGCTAGTATCTGTAGCAGCTTAATACAGTGTGTGTTCAATCTGGACTAGGTCCCGGGGTTTTTCTGCATTTGCGGTTTCCTCGTTAACAAAATTCTGGTGTATGTGTTATTTCTTTTCCGCATTATATTTTGTTATATAATTGAAATATCACAGGTTGTGCGTCGTTCAATCAATTAGAATATCCGACCTTTTGGTTGTTGATTTAAATTGATTGACACTTGGATATTGGTCTTTGGTGCCATCCAAGTTATCTCTCTAGTATTTGATAAAGACTCGCAGATTTTTATTTGCTTGAGTATATATCAAATCGAGAGATTGAGATATAAACTCTTTGATATACTTTTTATCTAGATTGAGTCTGACTGTCTAGTTGATTCTCTAAAAAGTATATTGGAGTTTGTCCATACAGATTGCTAAGCGAAATATTAGGTGTGGTTTTTGTTACCCCACTTTTTCAATTGGTATCAGAGCAGGAAAACGCGTTCAAGACCTTACAAGTCTGTGTTTGTAGCTATCTGAGGATGGACGATGGTATCTCTGATAAACGCGTCACCAGAAATAAAGGCTATGTCTTGTATAATTCTATTAAAGAGAAAGATTCTTCCATCTTGAATATAGGCGAACCACGTGTTCCAACAAGACAGACAAACTCAGACATGAGTATTTCCGATTACTCTTCAAAAGAGTCTATCTCTCCAAATGAACTGGAAACATCTGAAGAGAGTGTCTTGATTCTAAATCTTGCTAGAATCCGAGCTGTTAGATTTAATCGGTTAAAACACCATGTCGATGTTCTGCTTGGTGCAATAAGAGACCGCAAACTCAAAGAAAATACTGAAGATCATTCTTCACGTATGATTCTTGAGGCTAGCCTCAAAAGGATGCTTTGGAAATTGAACATCGCTTGAGTAAACTCTCTATTCAAGGATACTCTAAGAAATCTAATATACCAAGCACTTCTGCTACGTCTGAAAATATTCCAGCTTTAGAAGTAAAATTGGAATCCCTTCCTGTTAAAAAGAATGTGTCTGAATTTCCCATTGATCAAGGATGTTCCACATCACATGGAAAGAAGAAATCTCATAACGAGGTTGTTAAGACTACCTTGTCTAATTACTCTTGTGATCAGAAAGTATGCCTCTTTTGCGATGCAAAAGGCTCTGCTAAACAAAAGAGAAACTCTAGGTTGAATAAAACCTCCTTGGTTCAACTTCAACACACCTTAGACTTAATTCTCAAAGGTGTAACTGACATGCGTATATCTAAACCAGATGGTTTTCGTACTTACCCTGTGTATGTTACCAGGAAGGTCAATTTAATGAGTTCCTCAAATGCTCTAAAGCAAAGTAGGAGTCTTAAAAAGAATCGTCCAAGGAAAGATCAAGTCGTTTCCTCTGGAAATAACATTTCCCTTAATGTGAAAGAAATTCCAGAAGAAAGAAGAAAAATTGATGATATGAGAAATAACCTGATAGAGATAGTTGAAGGACATAAAAAAATTGTCGACAGGTTGTCATCCTCCGCAAGTCAAAATTCTTCTGGTAAGAACTCTAACTATGTCTCGTATTTTGATGACAGTAAGTTTTATGATAATTTCTCACATAAAAAGGGATCTCCTTTTATGTTCAGGATGAAAAAGAGACTCGATCATAAACACAGTTCTTTTAATGAGCTCAGAGCTCATACTTGTGCTAATTAATCACAAGGGTTAAGAACTTGCTCATAAAAATCCTACTGAGCAAGATGTGTAAAAATCAGGTATACTATGGCAATTTGGTGTTTTGCTTAGTTGAGCTATCCTCTTATCGTTTATAGCTAAACTAGTGTTTGCAGACAATATTGCCTAAGAAGTATTTGTGTTGTCTAGTATCGTTTCTCTCTTTATGAATTTTTTTTTCAACTTTGTTGACTGCTATACTTGTGATCTAAATTACTCCTATGGTAAGGAATTTACTGAGCCATTTATAAATTCTCATGTAGCAAAAGTTCTTTTGTTGTTTTATTTCTTATGGGCCATGTTGTATTCGTATGTGTACACGGGTTACCATCACGAGTCAAAGGTTTGCAAACCCTAAAGGTCTTCTTCCCTAAGAAACCATATAAATACCAAACCTCTGAGTCACGTTTGCGTACTCTAGGTTATCTTGGTTTATCAAGAATGTCGTCCTCTTCACAATCGTGTGGTTTTGCTAAAGGCTTTGTTGATAAAGGTATTGGTTTTGAATCCGAAGGGAGGAAGAAAAGAACCCTTGTAGATGAAAATCATCTCAGTGCCTCGTGTTACTATGCGTTTACTCATGAGAATGTTAAGAAGGATGATATGATTTCTGTTGAAGTGGTCCATGACTTTCTTAAGTATTTTGAGGAAGCAAAACTGCAGCTCATTGATACTCTGGAAAGTCTTGATGTGTTGAAAACTGAGTTGAAAAAGGTTTCAACTGACCTTGGTCTCATAAAATCTCACATCAATGATCTTCATAAAGAGAATCTCTTCTCTGAAGATGTAATGGATGCTGCTAATCACAAGCTCAAAGACGCCAAGACTCGTGAGGATCCTAAACCGTCTTTTTGACCTTAGTTCGTGTTCGGCCATGGCACTGGAGTCTGCTTTTTTTCCTTGGCTTGTTGATTTCTTCTTTATGTTTGCCTTGTAAATCTTTTATTTTCTTGTTTTTTTTAGAAGAATAACTAGAGTTTGGAATAGCCATTATTGTGATTACAAATAGCTATGTCCAAGGTTTTCATCTTCATGTTTTTAAATTTATTGGTTTAAATTCTAAACTTGTTTGGAAGATGATTTTTGCAGTATTAATCTTTATGGTTTTATATATTGCAATTTTTTTATGGGATATGTGTGTTTACGTCCGTGAACTATGATTGTCCCAGACCTTGTCAAAAGTAAAGTCTTTTGTATGTCGATATGCATGTATTGATAAAAGAATGAATAGACTTTTGAAAAATACAAAAGTTAAGCCTATTATGTCAATTATTGATGGAAAATAGGTTAAAATCTTTTGTATGCAAGGATTATGTCTATTGAATGTCGTTATGCGATTAGTGATGGAAAATAGAATGAATCCTTGTGTATTCCGCAGTATTGATCTTCCCTGATCCATATTTTATGTATTACTGTGAGGCTCCGTAAAGTGTCTTATGTTGAGCACAAAACGACCAAGTTGATTATTTTTCATGATTAGCTATGTTGTTGTTTCGTGAGGTACTTTATGTCGAGCATATTCAACTAAATTAATCATCTTGTTTGGTTATTTAGTTGTTGCTCCGTAAGTTTTCTTATGTCGAGCATGACCAATTAAATTGATTACTTTTGTGATTAGTTTGGTTGTGTATTTAATTAGATTAATTATGGGTTCTCTTGTGATTAATCTAATTGTATGTTTTTAAGTCTCCATAAGTTCACTTATGTTGAGCATTTGTCGATTAAATTAATCATGGGTTTTCTTGTGGTTACTTTAATTGAATATTTTTGGATTCAAATTCATACTTGTATGTGATTTTTTATGTCCAAAGAAATCCTTCCTTTCTTTCGAAATTAAGGTCGCTCTTGTTGTTCTTTCGGGAATGACATTTTATGGGGGAGAGTTCTTAATTGAACTTGTGCTTAATTACCAAATCTTTGTGGGGAGTGCGGCTGTGGAATATTATAGGGGTTATCTTGTATCTTTACAAACTCCCTGATGAATGCATTTAGCTTCGGCTTTATGATTGCATCTAAATAAGATGATATATTTTTTCTTTCTTTTGGTCAAGAAATGTCTCTTTCGGAAATTTCATTAGGATCCCGTTCTTGTACCTTTGCCAATTTTATTGACAAAAAGAGGGAGAATTAATATGTAGTTCACACTACAAATACATATGGTTTTCGGATCATTATGTAAGGGGGAGTGGTTTCCATGTGAGATGGAGTATTGACTAAGGGGGAGTGATACATATCACCATAGTATTGTTGTTGAAGTTGTGATACGATTGGACTTTGACGCTGTGTAATGATAATATAACATTGTATAACAATGATTGAGAACTCTTGTTTTCTTGTTGTTATAGCTATGGATTTTCAACAACGATGATGCTGAACGTACAACCTTTGGGATCATTGGAGTATTTGGAAGTGACGAAGATTTCAAGTAATGTTGAAGATTAGGCGTTTGGAATAGGAGGCACGAAAGTTAATTTATTTTTTTTATTTCATATGTATTAATAGTTTTGTCACTAAAATTTACAAAGGGGGAGATTGTTAGAGCGTTGCTCGGTCGAACTCGCATGCTTTACTATCTCAAGCATGTTTGTCAATGTTAGTGATCAAAACTATAAGTCTTGATTTCTAGTCTACTATAGCTAAGGTCTCGGACTAGGATCAAAAGTTTAGTTGAGCTCAAGAACTCCATGACAATCATCATACAAGACGAAGGACTACTCAAGGAACCGGTGGATCTTCATCGACTAAAAGGTATGTGGAGACTTGAACTTATCTATCACTCAAAGGTCTATTTATCTCCTATCTTGAGACAAAAGTCGTTTTGCTATATAGACATAGATTATACACATTTGCTATTTCGAACCGAGTTTAACTCTCCCATCTATTTCTCGAAATATGTGTTGGTAAGCTTTCGCTTTAACCAAGTTCATTTTTACCTAGTGACGAATGTCATGTTATGTTTCAATCACTTTGAAAATTGCTCTGACGAAAAATGATCTGTGAATAACGACTATATAACGTTCTCTGAGAATGTTTCAATGATTGAAATGAGAGTTTAGATTACATAACCATTGATAGGATATAAACATTATTGTGGAAACGTATATATGTATAAGTCCTTATTCCTTGAACCAAAGTTTGCGAAATTTGTTGATCAAGAGAAACGGAATGTGGCGTGAGCCAAGTCCGCGAACTGGCGGAAGTTCTCGACCCAAAATTTTCTGCTAGAGTTTGTGAACTCCTTCCATGAGCTTAAGTCCGCGAACCCAGTCCGCGAACTTGAGTAGGTTATATCTAAAATCGGTTGTTCTTGAACTCATGTTTATATAAACTAAGGAATGCTTTTGCAAACCGTGGCTACAAAGTTCATGAACCGATTCGAGTGAATCAAACCGTTTTTGCTTCGATTATGTCTTGTGTGGTTACATAAGATCTAAGTAATTGAACAACTCTCTAACTAGTTCATTTGAGTCATTTGAACTAGTTATGGTGAAGAAGAATATGGTTGATATGAAAGTGATCATATGGTTAACCATTTGGTTGACTATTGTTGAATCAACAAATGTACAAGTTTGGGTACAGTTACACAAGCCTAGAAACGTGCATTTCATTTGTGTGTAACAAGCTAGTTTTCGATCTAACGGTTGAAAGATATTAGCTTGAATCTAAATCAGGTTTTCATCTAACGGTGAATATTGAATGCTTTGTTACCAAGCTAACATTGATTGCAAACCCTGATTTGAAAGACTATATAAGGGAGAACTCTAGCAACTGGGAAACCTAATCCCCACACCTTGTGTGTGATACTAGTTGTGCTAAGCTAGAGTCGATTCTCCTTTAACCTTTGGTTTCTTCTTCTAAACCAGGTTAACGACTTAAAGACTTCATTGGGATTGTGAAGCCAGACCGATACTACTTTCTCGTAGTTGTGTGATCTGATCTTGTTGTTTCTATCGTTCGAGTACAATTGTAGTAATTGGATTGAGATTGATATCTCTGATAGGCAAGATATAAAAGAAATCACAAACACTTCGTCTCATCGTTTGTGATTCCAAAATATCCTTTTTCGCCGCGTCGATTAGGATTATTGTGAGGTGATTGACAATACTAGGCTGTTATTCGGGAATATAAGTCAGGTTTATCAATTGGTTCATGTTCACCTTGATTTATTAAAATACGGAACAAAACTCGTAGGTATATTCGTGGGAGACGGATTTATCTATTACTGTAATACTCCGATATTCGGCAGTGGTTGGCCGAATGGAATATAAGTAATGATTTTTCCTTTCCTAACACCGAGGCCGTTTCAGCATAATTGGCTCCAGAGTTGGCAGAAAACTCTGCAGTTAAGCGTGCTCGGACGGGAGTAATCCAGGGATGGGTGACCATCCGAGAAGTTTCTGCTGGATTACTGCAGCGATGCCCGTTGAAAACCCCACACTGCCGTATGACCGCAGTGGCTAAGTGGGGACAGTATCGATGGAGGGACGGTTCATACAAATGGTATCAGAGCCGACGACGGGTCACCTGCCGAGGATGAGAAGGCACGCTGGACGCGGTTGTTCCAGGTGTTTCTCATGAGGGGCAGGGAACGTCGGAGATCTGGGCTTGTGCATATATTCTAGAACCGAGGACGGCTTCAATTTAAGGTGGTGGTATTGTAATACACCGATATTCGGCAGTGGTTGGCCGAATGAAATATAAGTAATGATTTTTCATTTCCTAACACCGAGGCCTTTTCAGCATAATTGGCTCCAGAGTTGGCAGAAAACTCTGCAGTTAAGCGTGCTCGGGCGGGAGTAATCCAAGGATGGGTGACAAGCCAGGAAGTTTCTGCTGGATTACTACAACGATGCCCGTTGAAAACCCCACATTGTCGGATGACCGCAGTGGCTAAGTGGGGACAATATCGGTGGAGGCACGAGTCATTACAATTACCGTAGACTTTTCTGTGTGATACAGATTTGTTCATTAAAGTCTTCGACTTTGGGTCGTAGCAACTCTTAGTTGTGGGTGAGATCAGCTAAGGGAATCAAGTACGTAGTATCCTGCTGGGATCAGAGACGTAGGAGCATAACTGATGAGTGCTAAAAAGTGCATATTTCTATATATTTTTCTTGGCATTTAACTCATCTTTTGTGCATTAATTCTACATTTTATCCCATATTCTGTATTTTCGTTGTTTTCAAGAATAAATATTTTTACTAATTAATTTTGCATTTTTAGGTACTAAATAAAGACTAGATGAATAGCGGAGCGAAAAGAGCAGAAAAGTGGTGAAAAGCCGGGAGGAACTTCACAAGGAAGCCGCGAAGAATGTTGTGCACAAGACCAAAAGGCTAGAAGTGGGCTTGAAGAGGAAGAATTGTTCTTAAAGAAGATATAGGCTTGGCATACCCAAGGCCCAAAACCCTCACCCAAATCCAATTCCTATATCCATACCCGTTTCCCTTTCTAGCCGTCAGATTGGATCATCTCAGAATCCTACGGTCGCTTCATCGTCGTGCATCAAAATCTGAAGATTCTGCTTCACACTACAGCACCTAACTCCATCTTGAGCCGTCAGTTTCATTGTATTTTTGCATCCAACGGTCGCTCAAGATCTGCCTCCATCTAGCCGTTAGATCCAACTCATCTCATATCATCCAACGGTCCCGGTTTGCAAAACATCAAGACTCGATGAGTCCGCTCAACACTCTAGAACCCTAACCTATTTACCCTAAACCAAACAATTCCTAAGAGAAACTCTATCGAGTTCTCTTCTCCCCCCTCTTCTTCACAACGCCAACACCACCATTTCCACCACCTGCTCCGCCACCAACTCTCTGTCACCACCTCAACCATCATCATAACCACCACATCCATCAAAGTAACCTAATCCCATCATTTTCCCTTCTCCTTAGCCACCTATTTTCTCAATTTCTGCACATTTTCTATCAGAAACCCTAGCGTGTAAAATTGGGAAATTAAGTCGAAATTGAGAAGCAATTGGAGGCGTGGGGAGCATGAGAATACGAATAAGAAGCATGGGTAGACGATTGATTCGTCTCATCACAGTTGGTGAGTAAAAAAAATCAAAACCCTAATTTTACTGTTAATTTGGGGATTTTTGGGATTGAGCTTGCATGTACAAATTGAAGGCATGGGTTGCATCAGGAGAAGAATAAGAGGCATGGGTCGACGTATTAGGGCTGTTATCAGTAGGTTAGGTGAGTCAATTTCACTTTTTGGTGAAACCCTAATTTTCTGATATTTTGGGGATTTTTAGGTTTTTGCTTGCTTGTATAAATAGAAGGTGTTGGGTGTGAAATTGGCTTATGCTGGAATAGCCAGTGTCCAGAACTTTGATGTTCTGTATATGTTCATGTTCGGTTTTGTGTAATGTGTTTAATTCCTTTCCCTGTTTTAATGTCCTGTTTTATTCAAATTTCAATTTCAGTTCAGTTTATTTCAAGTTTATGTTTGAATTCAGTAGTAGTTGCATTATGTTTTAATTCATTGTGTTAAGGTTTAGATGAAACCTCAGTGCACTGTCTGATAGTGGAATGCTAGGTTAGAGCCTTAGTGCATTGTTTTGATTGAGCAATGGGAGAAATTAGTGCTCATAGCAAGCTAATTCTCTTTCCATTCCATTTGTATGCTTAGGATCATAAGTTGACCTTAGCTGTCACTTAGTTCCATTAGGAATTCAACCTAGAATGACATTGTCTGGATAGGTCACAAGGTGGATTCTAAGCCTTAGCTTAGCCACAACTGCAACCTCCTCTCTGCCCTTGGCTCATAGCCTTGGTTTACTTCAATACCATTGCTTCACATCATCTTCACTGCCACCTTTCTTTTACCACTTTCTTTTGTAACTTACTTTGCTTCGTTGGCACTTTGCCACTGTTAACAATCACCATTTCACTGCCATTGTATATGCTTCCATTGTTTCATTGTCTTTACCACTGTCACTTTAGTGTTTTTGTCTCACTGTTTTCTTATTCACTTCATCTGTTTTCTTTCTCTGTTTCTTTTCTGTTTTCATTTCACTGTCACTCTTTGATACACTATATCTTTGTTACTCTTCACTACTGTTTCTTTACCTTCACTGTTCTTTCTTTGCCATTGTTTTTTTGTCCTTCCTGGTTTGTTCTCTGTTTCTTTGTCATTGTAGACTGTTAGGTTAAGGCCAAAAGCCCAGCTCATTGCTAGGGTGAAGCAAAATCCCAAATTCTAAATCAAAAGCCCAGTTCACTGTTACCAAGCCCAGTTCACTAGTGAACTGTTAAGCCCTAGTCCACAGTTCTCTCCAAAAGCCTAGTTTACTGATAGGCTAAAGCTAAAGCCCAGTTCATTCCCAAAGAACTCAAAGGCCCAAAGCACAATCATAACCCATTGGTTACCAAAATCCATTGGTACCCAAAGCCCAACAATAGCAATTTAGAGCCCAAATAGCTAGAAACTCCAAACACTCCCAATCTCTGTGGATCGACCCGTATTTGCACGAGCTACAACTGACGACCGTGCACTTGCGGTATTACTGTAGGCCCTGCCATCTTTATCTTTGCTCTTCATTTTATACACCAATCCGGGCCTGCCAAGTTTTTGGCGCCGCTGCCGGGGATTGGTGCTGTGTTTTTCTTGTAGTTTTATTAGCTATTTTTGCATTTCACTGCATAGCATTTGCATCTGCATCTGCTTCACTTCATTTGCTGTTGGACCTGCTGTTCTGAACCTGTTTTTCCTCTGCTGGGACGCCACCAAGGAAAAGAACCAAAGCCCAACTGGGTTTTTGCAACAATATCAGAGCAGCTGGGCTGTGCTTAAAAGGTAACCCATTAAGAGAACCCAACCTGTGGGCTTCCATTTTTAATTTGTGGGCTTGTAATAATTTTTGTTGTTCTTTATTTTTTAATTTGGGCTTGTAATAATTATTTTTATTTTTATTTTCTTTTTCTTTTATTTTCTTTTATTTTTCTTTTATGGGCTTGTAATTATTTATTGTTGTTTTTATTTTCTTTTGTGGGGTGTGATAATTTATGCTAGGCTAAGTTAAAAAAAAAAAAAAAAAAAAAATTTGCTCCTAATTTCGAAAACCAAATTTTTAATCCCATAAAAAACCAAAGTTTTCAAAACCCATAAAAACCAAATGTTTTTCATTCCCATCAAAACCAAAATTTTCCCATAATAAACCAAATTTTGAAAACCCTTTAAAACCAAATAGTGGGCTTTGTGTCTTTTTCAATATGGGCCAACCTAATACTCTCCATGAATGCATGTATCCCACAATAAAAATTCCGTTATCATGTATCGTCTTACCCCAGACTGATGGCCCATTTGAACTAAACGCAAGTATGATACAAATAATTCCTATATTTCGAGGGTTCGATTCTGAGAACCCCTATACTCATGTAAGAGAGTTTGAACAAATTTGTCGGACTATGCAACCTGATCATATGTCCGAAGACTCTCTGAAATTGCGTTTGTTTACATTTTCTCTAAAGGAAAGGGCCAAAACATGGTTTTACGGTTTGAGACCACAATCAATCAACACTTGGGACCAACTCACATATCTATTTTTCAAAAAATTCTTTCCACATCACAGGACCATCGCTATTCGTCAAAGTATCAATTGTTTTGTCCAATTGGATGAGGAAACTGTTTTTCACTATTTTGAACGTTTTAATGATTTGTTGAGCGAATGTCCGCACCATGGATTTGAGAAGTGGAGACTTGTCGTCATCCTCTATGAAGGACTAGACTTTAAATCTCGAACCATGGTTGAGTCTATGTGTAATGGTAAATTTCTTGATAAATCTGTGGATGATGCATGGAAAATTTTAGCTGAGATTGCAGAGAAAACCCATCAATGGGAATCTGTTAGGGAAACAGGGACAACACCACATGGTATGAGTCACCCCCATGAGTTAGAGTCTTATTCTTGTCATAGCTCCGACCTTAGGATTGAAAATTATCCTAGATTGCAAAATCCCTATCATGATGATGATGATGATTATGATGTTATGTTAGAAGAACATGTCTATACTGAAAATGTTATGGAACCTTTGGGTTCAAATACATTAGGCTTCTCTGCCTCGACCTTCATGAATGATGTTTCTTCTAGTATTCCATATACATGTGATGTTGATACTGATTTTGAGCATGTGCATCTGTCCTATGAAGATGACTTAGGTAATATAGAATCTTCTGTTGACACTAATATGCATGAAAATATAATTGTTGTGTCTGATTCTCTACCTGGGTCACGTTGTGATGTTTCCACTGATTTGCCGATGCATGAGAATAATTCTTCTGATGATGTTGATGATTCTGATTTGTGTGAGCATGGTGAGCATGTTGTGACACTTGTAGAAGACTTAGGAGATGTTGATGTGATTAATAATGATGTGCCTATCTTCCTACATAAGTCACAATCCGATGGCCTTCCACCCAACCTAGATTTGGTTTGTACCCATATTGTCAAACCGACTTTTCTGAGAGTCCCTAATCTAGGTTTGGAACGGTGTGCTTCCCAAGTCCTCTTGGACTATTTTGCATCTAAGAATAATATCTTTGAGGAGCCACATTTGGAATTAGCATGTTTGCCCGTCCCTAGCAAAGTTCACTTTGAGTTAGACCTTGTGCATGATGAACCCCCAAAACTGCGAGATTTTGTTTCCAAAATTTTATTCGTTGAAAAATCCAGGTTTGGGGGTAGCTCATTTTGTTTCACAGCTTCACTTGCATGCCTATCATATTATTATTGTGTGAAGCTGTTGAAATCTCTACACTTTGTCTTTTGGGTTGATCCTCAACTCTTTAGACTGTATGTATATAGTGAATTGTTTGTATATAATTCGGTAGGTAATGTTTAGTGGAATCATATGTTTCTTGTATATATTGTGTTAACCCAATGTGAATTCAGTTGAGTTACTGTTGGGTTTTGCCCTGAATAACGGAGTTCTAATATTGCTTTCGCCGAAATCGGGTATTCTCTTTCCTTTTTCTCTACTCAACATGATCCTCTTCATATGTTGTATTATAATTTTGTTCATATTTTGAAACATTGAGGACAATGTTTAATTTAGGTTTGGGGGTGAAAAGTAGATACTTGGATAATATGCCATAATTGAAAACAAGAACTCCTTCTTTTTGAAAAAAATGAAAAATCAAAATAAAAAATGAAAAAATTAAAAAATCATAAAAATGGAGCTCATTTACCTTGAAATGTTGACTCTTGTGCAAATATGTAATTATTAGGAGTCTTAGTCTAGATATTTAGGCACCCTGATTCTAGCACAATTCACATAGTGATAAGAAATTTGCACGCGCACGATCTACCAATACATGTATAGCCTCGATCTTCAAGGTGTTTGATAGGAAGTCACGATTTCCAATCACTTTAGAATACTGAACGAAACTTGACTAGCTTGTTCTTTGGTTGGTTGGGATAGAAGGTGGAGGTTACATTAAGAAAAACAACCATCGAATTTAACTGGGTGCATCAAAAAGGGCTACCTCTTGCAAAGTGTCATGTAATCTTTTGTTTCCTTTTGTATATGTATCAAAAGTGTTTCTTT